>NC_057389.1:50616027-50916027 GCF_019320065.1 Cervus canadensis
GCAGGAAGAGAAGGGGACAATAGAGGATGAGATACTTGGATGGCATCACCGACTCATGGACATGAGTTTGAGTAAACTCTGGGAATTGGTGATGGACAGGGAGGCCTGGTGTACTGCAGTCCATGGGTCACAAAGAGTCAGACAGGACTGAATGACTGAACTGAACTGATGGAGAGAGAAGCTTTTTTTTTTCTTTTTTTAAAATTTATTTATTTATTTATTTTTTCAGTGGGTTTTGTCATACATTGACACGAACCAGCAATAGATTTACACGTATTCCCCATCCCGATCGCCCCTCCCACCTCCCTCTCCACCCGACTCCTCTGGGTCTTCCCAGTGCACCAGGCTCGAGCACTTGTCTCATGCATCCCACCTGGGCTGGTGACCTGTTTCACCATAGATAATATACATGCTGTTCTTTCACAACATCCCACCCTCATCTTCTCCCACAGAGTTCAAAAGTCTGTTCTGTACGTCTGTGTCTCTTTTTCTGTTTTGCATATAGGGTTGTCGTTACCATCTTTCTAAATTCCATATATATGTGTTAGTATGCTGTAATGTTCTTTATCTTTCTGGCTTACTTCACTCTGTATAATGGTCTCCAGTTTCATCCATCTCATTAGGACTGATTCAAATGAATTCTTTTTAACGGCTGAGTAATATTCCATGGTGTATATGTACCACAGCTTCCTTATCCATTCGTCTTCTGATGGGCATCTAGGTTGCTTCCATGTCCTGGCTATTATAAACAGTGCTGCGATGAACATTGGGGTGCACGTGTCTCTTTCAGATCTGGTTTCCTCAGTGTGTATGCCCAGAAGTGGGATTGCTGGGTCATATGGCAGTTCTATTTCCAGTTTTTTAAGAAATCTCCACAGTTTTCCATAGCGGCTGTACTAGTTTGCATTCCCACCAACAGTGTAAGAGGGTTCCCTTTTCTCCACACCCTCTCCAGCATTTATTGCTTGTAGACTTTTGGATAGCAGCCATCCTGACTGGTGTGTAATGGTACCTCATTGTGGTTTTGATTTGCATTTCTCTGATAATGAGTGATGTTGAGCATCTTTTCATGTGTTTGTTAGCCATCTGTATGTCTTCTTTGGAGAAATGTCTGTTTAGTTCTTTGGCCCATTTTTTGATTGGGTCATTTATTTTTCTGGAATTGAGCTGCAGGAGTTGCTTGTATATTTTTGAGATTAATCCTTTGTCTGTTTCTTCATTTGCTATTATTTTCTCCCAATCTGAGGCTGTCTTTTCACCTTACTTATAGTTTCCTTTGTAGTGCAAAAGCTTTTAAGTTTCATTAGGTCCCATTTGTTTAGTTTTGCTTTTATTTCCAATATTCTGGGAGGTGGGTCATAGAGGATCTTGCTGTGATTTATGTCGGAGAGTGTTTTGCCTATGTTCTCCTCTAGGAGTTTTATAGTTTCTGGTCTTACATTTAGATCTTTAATCCATTTTGAGTTTATTTTTGTGTATGGTGTTAGAAAGTGTTCTAGTTTCATTCTTTTACAAGTGGTTGACCAGTTTTCCCAGCACCACTTGTTAAAGAGGTTGTCTTTTTTCCATTGTATATCCTTGCCTCCTTTGTCAAAGATAAGGTGTCCATAAGTTCGTGGATTTATCTCTGGGCTTTCTATTCTGTTCCATTGATCTATATTTCTGTCTTTGTGCCAGTACCATACTGTCTTGATGACTGTGGCTTTGTAGTAGAGTCTGAAGTCAGGCAGGTTGATTCCTCCAGTTCCATTCTTCTTTCTCAAGATTACTTTGGCTATTCGAGGTTTTTTGTATTTCCATACAAATTGTGAAATTCTTTGGTCTAGTTCTGTGAAAAATACCGTTGGTAGCTTGATAGGGATTGCATTGAATCTATAGATTGCTTTGGGTAGAATAGCCATTTTGACAATATTGATTCTTCCAATCCATGAACATGGTATGTTTCTCCATCTGTTTGTGTCCTCTTTGATTTCTTTCATCAGTGTTTTATAGTTTTCTATGTATAGGTCTTTTGTTTCTTTAGGTAGATATACTCCTAAGTATTTTATTCTTTTTGTTGCAATGGTGAATGGTATTGTTTCCTTAATTTCATCTTCTGTCTGTTTTTTCATTGTTAGTATATAGGAATGCAAGGGATTTCTGTGTGTTAATTTTATATCCTGCAACTTTACTATATTCATTGATTAGTTCTAGTAATTTTTCCCAGCAATCTTGATTCCAGCTTGTGCTTCATCCAGCCCAGCATTTTGCATGAGGTACTCTGCATATAAGTCAAATAAGCAGGGTGACAATATACAGCCCTGATATACTCCTTTCCCAATTTGAACCAGTCCGTTTTTCCATGTCAGGTTCTAACTGTTGCTTCTTGACCTGCATACAGATTTCTCAGGAGGCAGGTAAATTTTGTAATTTTAAAATAACATCAGCATTTAATACCCTTTAATTAAATTGGAGGTATGACCTGAATTAAAGGGAAAGAGAAGATGCCAACTCCCGTGGCCTTTGTGTGGGTCATTCCACTGATGTTGCTCTGCTCTCTGACCTGGTCCAGGCAGGTTATGGAAGCAGATTTCAGTTGGCCCAGTTCCTACCACAGGGAGTCATTAGGAGTGATCACTCCTTTGCATTTTTTTTCATTCACTCATTCATTAGTAACTTGAGTGCCAACTACAAGCCAGTCACTGTGCTATGTGTACAGTGGAGAGAGTTAGACCTTGTCACTGCTTTTAGGGGACTGCACTCCAGGGAAGGTGATGGATGTCAATCCACTTCATGTGTGTGTGCGTGTTAAGTTGCTTTAGTTGTATCCAACTCTTTGTGACCCCATGGACTGTACCCCATCAGGCTCCTCTTTCCATGGGATTCTCCAGGCAAGAATACCAGAGTGGGTTGCCATTCCCTTCTCCAGGGAGTCTTCTCTACGCAGCAACTGAACTCAGGCCTCCTGCATTGTTGGCAGATTCTTTACTGCCTGAGCTGCCAGGGAAGCCCGGAGTGGGTAGCCATTCCCTTCTCCAGGGAATCTTCCCAACCCAGGGATCAAACCGACTTCACTTATGTCTCCTGTATTGGCAGGCGGCTTGTTTACCACTAGGATCACCTGGGAAGTCCAGTCCAATCCACACATCGTATTAAATAAGGTAGCTTTGGCACAGAGTAAGGAGACATAGTGAAGGAAGGTGATGGTGTGTAATGCCTACTTAATATGTTATGGGCATCTGAGGATAACATAGACACAGTACCTCCTAGCCTGCTCCTCCCCGTCTCAGCTCGTGATGACTCCATTTTCCCAGTCATTTGGGCCAAGTTCATCTTGGCATCACCCTTCACATCTGTCTGTCTTGCATATCCAACATTCGACACTCAATACCTGCGCTGCTACCATGCTAGTCTATTTCTTGCTTGGTTATTCCATTAGCCTCCTAACAGAATTCTTTTTTTTAATTTGTTTTTACTCTTGTTTCTTTCTGTACCAAAGCCAGGTGCTCCAGTAACTTTTTTTGTTTAGGGTCCTTGTAGTGTCCTAAGTGTTCAGCCCTAAAGATCTGCCTGCTGCCACACCCTCTTTGTCCCTGTTACCTTCTGCTCCCCTCCTTCCCCTTCGGCAGCCACACTAGTTTCCATAGTGTTCCCAGAACACAAAGCACTTACTAACTAGGGATTTTGCAAAGGCTGTTCTCTCTCCCTGGAATGACTTCTCCTTGCTATCTGGTTCACTTACTCATTTTGGCCTGTGTTCAAATGTCACTTTGTTCAAGGGACTTCTCTGACCTACTTATATAAACTAATGCCCCTTGTAGATTTTTATGCCCTTTAACCAGCTTCTTTGTGCTTCATAGAACTTGTTATTGTTGTTGAGATGCTAAGTCACATTTGACTCTTTGTGACCCCATGGACTGCAGCATGCCAGGCCTCCCTGTCCTTTACCATCTCCTGGAGTTTGCCCAAATTCTTGTCCATTGAACTGGAGATGCCATCCACACATCTCATCCTCTGCTGCCCTCTTCTCCTTTTGCCTTCAGTCTTTCCCAGCATCAGGGTCTTTTCCAATCAGTTGGCTCTTCACATCAGGTGGCCAAAGTACTGAAGCTTCAGCTTCAGCATCAGTCCTTCCAGTGAGTATGCAGGGTTGAGTCCCTTTAGGATTGACTGCTTTTTTTTTTAATTGTCTGTCTTCCCATCTCTTCCCATCTCTATAAGTTTCATAAGAACAGTTACCTTATTTTCCATATCCCCAAAACCCTGGACATAGTTGACCTTCAATAAATATTTGTTGAACAGTTTATTGGATGAATAAATGATGTAATGAGAAACAGTAACCCACTAGCCGTAAAGTTTGGGACAATGGCCCAATTCCAGTAACATTCAGCTCATTCCGTCTCTCCCGCCATTCTGTGTCCTTCCTACTGTTTATTAATCAGACATCATTTTTTGCATACAGCTGTAAGAGGTTGACTAGCTCATGCCCCTCTGAGCTGCATTTCCCTCAATAGTTCCTCTCCCTAATGATGATAGTCCTGAGCATAGTTCAGTGGGGTTAGTTCAGCAGGTGAGCCACGTGTGTTTAGTCATTTGGGGACTCTAAGCACCTGATTATTTCAGGAGACCTTCCGTCTCGCATCCTAGGCTCCAGCCAATGAGTTCTTCTCATGTGAGAGAACTGTGTGACCTAAAAGAAGCATGAGAGGGAGAAAATTTAGATCATCCAAAAGCAAACCACAGCATTTTCCCTTTTATGCCCTTCTTGACTATCACCTTTTGTACTTAGCATGCAGAAAAGTCTGAATTTACTAATTGACCATTACTAATGGATGCTCCATTTACCAAAAGTACCTTGAGGTTCCTCTTTGAGGTTCCTTTTAACCAGCAAGCTTCCCTCGTACCTGTAGGCAAGAATTTAGGTCACAGAAATTCCATCTGCCTTTTACAACAGAGACACCTGATGGAGATGTGATGAGCAGGGAGGCCTGACTTCTGAATCCAGGTTTGTCTTTCTTAGCAAGCTCTTGGGCAAACTCCTCCACCTGTCTGTGCTTTCATGTCTTTGCTTATAATCATTTAATTATGGGGCTGTTGTGAGGAATCTTTGAGTCCTGCTTCCCTTGGTACCCAGCATACAACAAAACCTCAACATATAATAGTTAGAGCATCTAATTTGTAAGAGGTATTCAGTATCTTATTTGTGTATTTCCACATGCATGTTCTATTATGCTAGGTTTATGGCTGTTATATACATCAGTGACGGTTTGTAGCTTCAGTTTATAAGAAGCCCACGTTGACGTGCTTACCTACTATGAGTGGCTGTCAGGGGCTCCTCCATGATCCTGGAACACATTTTATTATATTTTTTAAAATATTTCATAAATGTGTTTAAATGGAATAAGAGAATTCTAAATTGAGTCCTGTGGAAACTCAGAAAATTAAACATTTAGATAATTTTTTAATATGATGGAAAGTAAAACCTCGTGGAAGAGGCATTAATGAACTTGACTTAGGGCAGTGTTCTCAGTCACGCCTTTCCAAATGGCCTGGAACACATTTTGAATGACCATCCCTTGCTGTATTTTTCATGCCTGCAGATTCTGAGATTTGCTTTCTGTTTCCATTTGCTGTCAGTGAATTATTTTAGCTTCTAACTTTGCAGATCCTAATGGCTTATACTTTTTATTTTCCATAGCAAAAAAAGCCTATGGATAAAGGGAGTGAAGGACTAGGTACCAAATCTGGCTGTACCTGCTTAGCTGGCTGGATTTCCTTCCTTCCTATTTTGATGCGGCATTGTTTGATTTCCCTGTTTGCAAATGTGCTCATTGCTTCCCATCTTGCCAGCCTCTTGATCATGTTCTTCCTTCAGGAGGAAGAAAAAACAACTGCCACCAAAACTTCATTTGCCATACAGTTTAATTGAATTTATGGCAGCTGTCACAAAATAAAACAAAAACCTCACGAATATGAATACGGCAACTACTAGGATTAGGTAACCTCTGAAGTTTTAAAAGAATTCTTCAAGGCATTTATTTGTAAATTGGACTCCATTTGCATATTTCATAAGCACAATGCAAATGTATTATTTATCAGGTGGTCTAGGCATGCCTGTTCAAATGAATGGTTGCAAATTCAACCTTCATTTAAAAAATCCTTGTTATAAATTTATTCCCCCAGCTTGCAGGACAAATGGGCCTTTCAACCCTGCCTTTCCTATTTTATTCAAAATACTCCAGGCTGCACACTAAGAATGACCTTTCTCGGGATTATAGGCCTGTGGATTGGAAAGAATGGGCTCCAATATATAAAATTACAAGGTAATTTACAATGTTAAAATTGCCTGTTCCCATTGAATTGCATCTATCACAACAATACCCATTCCAAAAATGATCTTGCAAGGCTTCAGACAGAAGTACAACGTCCTCACACTTAGGCAACTTCGGTTGTGAATGACTCAGGAGTCGGGTGTTTCATGCCTTAATAACTTATCTGACCTTCATGGGCAGGCCTGAGAAGAAACTGATTTTGAGCTGGTGCTGGTTCCTGTTGGTCTCAGACCCAATGGGCCAGAGAAAACCACACTTGTCAGTTCCAGGGAAACTAATGAGTGAATAATCCGCACAGGAGAAAATAAGATTCAATAAGCAGGTCGCTGTTTGGCTTTTTGCCACTTGTGCTTTATAAAGTCACCATCCATTTTAAGTGAAGCGAGTAGGAGAGCTATATATTTTTTTTTTAATATGATTGCTGTCTTTGGTGAAAAGTAATTACAGACAGAAAATGCTGAACATAGAGGAGTATTTGCTAAAGCATCTATCAGGGCTTCATTTTTTGCACGTTTCCCGCCACCCCCACCCACCTCCCCCCCCCCCGCCCCGATGCTGAAGGCATTTTCATCCTTGTAGAGATGCACGATGTTCTCTGTATGAAAAGACTGAGACACTGGTTTAGTGACAGACAGCTGACCCTATATCCTGACTCCTTTCTGCTTACCTGTCATATCATGTATTTGAGCACTGGTTTCTATCCTGTAGCAACAGCTTCCACCCTAGGATTAAAGAGATTCTTCTCCTGCTAGTCTAAATAAATTAAACACTCATTTCCTGACCTTTTAATAGGTGCCAAGAGATGTTTTAGGTTCTAAAGGTGAAAGGATAAATAAGACATAGGTCCTGCCCTTAAATAATTTAGAGTCTATAAACAGATGTAAATAAAGAATTATAATGCAATACTATTTGTACTTTGCTACTTGACATTTTGGCTAAAGGTTGAATGCAGTGAGGCAGAAGATGAGTAAAATATATTGTTCTGAAATGATGTACCTCTTAAAATCTAAAAATGGCTGGTTTTTCTTGTGGAAGAAATAAAAATGATTTGTGTAATTATGCAAAGATAACATCCTCTTTCTCCATTTGTGTATGGGGGACTAGATTCAGCTGTAACTGAATAAAGAGTGGCTTCAACATATTAAGTTGGACTTTTTTTCTGCCCTGAAAAGCCAGAGGCAGGCCATTGTTGTGTTGGTTCAGTGGCTTAAGTATATCAGGGTCAAGGTCTCTGTGGTCCTTTTTCTTTGGAATACCAGGAGACTGTGATAGCTCCTGTCACCACTTATTATTTCAGAAAGCACAAAAGAGGACAATGGTATATGGAGGAAAAGTGGCATCTGTATCACAAGACAAAAGATGCTTCCAGATACTCCTAGGAGGAGCAGATGTGAGTCACAGACCATTCCTAGCTGCAAGAGAATCTATGATTCCAAACATTTTTATTTGTTTAAACAAGACAATGGGTAGTAATGAACAAAATCAAGAATCTGTTAGTAAGACATAAAGAAAGGATGGATATTGCATTAGGCAGCCAGGAGTTTCTGACACATCAGTTGCCAGAAGTACAAAGTAAAGGGACAATATGGAAGAGAGAATAGCTATCTGAGGACATAGAGTCTGCTGTAGAAGCTGGGGGTTGATATGGAAACAATAACCTTATTAGAAGCCAGAACTGTATCATAAAGTTGTTTTGATTATATATATAACTTCAAAGTTAATTTCACATGAGTAAACAATCTGATCATCTATGTGATATGACAAGAAAAAAAATATTCATTTTGTCTAGAAATGGTCTTCAATGGTGACTTAAATTTCTACTCTCAGGAATCTTGTAAGAACTTTTCAAAGAATGTCTTATAGTGCTATTATAGATGATAAAATATTAACTCAAGGCTTAGAATAATTGGTTTCTCTGGTTAACACTACCTTTTGCAGGAAACATGGTCTGAGGGAGTGGTATGGATAAACACACTTGAGGCCACAGGGATGATGGGATGCCATGGTGGGAGGCCAGGAACTTCTTAAGGCAAATGAATGTTTTCATTGGATGGAAACATAAACAGGCAAAAAATTCTGAAGATACTTGAGGGCAAAGGGTTATGGAACAAAAACATAGCCTAGTAGATTTCTACCTTCCTTTTTTCCTTCCTTTCTTCCAGGCCAGATGACCTAGCTGGTGAATGCTACCACACATTTAAGGAAGAAATAGTACCAATTACACACAAACTCTTCCAGAAAATTGAAGAGGGGTGAGTAATCCCCAACTTATTCTGTGAGGTTAGCAGTCTTTGATACCAATTTCCCTCATGTGTATAACTGCAAAAACTATAAACAAAATTTTAATGATTAAAATCTAACAATATACAGAGATATAGTGTACCATGACCAAATACAAGCTTACTTTAACATTAAAAATTGGTGTAATTCACCACATAATAAAATATTAAAGGGAAAAAATATCACCACAATAGATGCAGAAAAAACATTTCACAAAATCTAACATCCCTGATAAAAACTCTCAGCAAACTAGAAATAGAATGGAACTTCTTTAACCTGGTAAACAGGTAAATCAATCTGTGAAAAATGTACAATTAATATTATAGTTAATGGTGGAAAACTTAAAGGCTTCCCCTCTCAGTTTAGGAATAACAAGCATACCTAATTTCACTGCTTCTGTTAAAATTTTTATAGGAGGTTTTAGCCAATGGAACAAGGCAAGAAAAATAAGACATATACATAGCAAATAAAAGATACTTTTTATCTTTTATTAAAAGACAAAGACAGGATACTTATTTAGGAAATATAAGAAAAGATACTTATTTAGGAAAGTGCACATTTAATATACAATAAGCTACTAGATTCCCAGTAGAATGGCTAAAATATCTGCCTATATAGTGAGCTGGTGTGGATGTGGGTTAACTGAAATTCTCAGATGTGTTGGTGATAACAATCACTTCAGAAAAAAAATCAATTTAGATTGGCATTTCTTATTGTTAAAAATGATTACACAGGAGAAGGCAATGGCACCCCACTCCAGTACTCTTGCCTGGAAAATCCCATGGACGGAGGAGCCTGGTAGGCTGCAGTCCATGGGGTCGCGAAGAGTCAGACATGACTGAGCGACTTCACTTTCACTTTTCACCTTTATGCATTGGAGAAGGAAATGGCAACCCACTCCAGTGTTCTTGCCTGGAGAATCCCAGGGATGGGATCGCACAGAGTCAGGCACGACTGAAGGGACTTAGCAGCAGCAGTATGCATGGTTAATGCTAGTTTTTCAGGGGTCCAAAAATAAGCATGATTCCTGTCCTCTGAAGAGATAGAAAGGGACTTCCTGCCTGTCTAGTGGTTAAGACTCCATCTTTCAGTGCAGGAAGTGAGGATTCAGTACTTGGCTGTGAGGCTAAGATCCCACATATCTCAGAGCCAAAAAACCAAAGCATAAAACAGAAGCAATATTGTAACAAATTTGATAAAGACATAAAAATGTTTAAAAAGAGAGACAGGAAAATATATGAACATTCAATTGAGCTAATTAAGTAAATTTCTCAATTTTTAAAAATTATCAGGACTCCTTTTGACTCTTAAAAAATTGTTGAGGATCCCAAAGAACTTCTGTTTATATAGCTAATATTAGTATTTACCACATTGGAAATTAAAAATTAAAAGTGAATAAACTTAAAATACAAACATAAAAAAAGAAAAAAATGATTACACATACCATGATACTCAGCTAGGTATTTACCCAAGAGAAATAAAAGCATATGCAAATACCTATATATGAATGTTCCTAGCAGCTTTAGTTGTAATAACAAAAAATTGGAAACAGCTCAGATTCAGGTAATGGGTCAGCAAACTGTGCTATATCCATATAATGCAGTGCTAGTCAGCAATACAAAGGTATGAACTCTTAACACAAAGATGTGGATTAATCTTAAAATAATTTGCTGAGTGAAGGAAATCAAAAGGAAAAAAATACATATAATAGACTTTTCATTTATAAAAAATTATAGAGGATACAATTGAATGAATAGTAACAGTGAACTGGTCAGAGGTGCCTGAGATGGGCTGAGGAAGGTGGAGGGGTGGTGGTGAGCAAGAGCTGGAAAGAATGATTATAAAGAAGCAGGAGAAATATTCTGAGGGTGTTGGCTGTATGTATTATGTTGATTTGAGTGATGTTTGAAAGTGGTAGTATATCTCAATACATGTCAAAAGTTATCAAATTGTATACTCTACATATGTCCAGTTGAATAAATGTCAAGTTCATCTCCAAAAGCTTTTTTAAAGAGTAGAAAGGACTACACTAATCATCTACTAAGGCCTTGTGATAAATAATAGAAAATCATTACAAAATAATCATTGTGTATAGGGAAAACTTTGAAAAAATATAATACTTTGATATATGCTACTTTTTAATCCTATTCCCAAATGACAAGCTAGGATGCATTGGGGGAAGAATAGCTGTCTTCTCCTTTTCTCAATATCTAACACACAAAAATTTACATCCATCTTTTTAAAGTTCTTATGAACCTCCATTTCCTTTGATTAGTAAACTGGAGTGAGATTTCCAGTCAGGCACATTGCTGTGTTATTACTTCTTTGAGAGTATAAAAATTTTTTCTTTTGTTCAGCAAATAAATTTTAGGATGTAGAATCAAAAGAAAAATAAAAATGAACAGCTCCACTGTCTCACCCATACCCCAGATTTTGTCCCCTCATCCCTTCCTCACTCATACATCCAGTCATCTCACTCATACATCCAGTCATCTTGAATTCTTCTGGATTCTTCTTTCTTAAAATCAGTCAATATAGCCACTATCTCCCATCCTCTTGTCCTTCCTCCCATCAAATGGTTTGAAAGTCAGTTTAGCCAATTAACAATTTGCTTGTTGATTAATACCATGCAGTGAATAGTTGCTGTTCAGTCTCTCAGTTACGTCCGACTCTCTGAGACCCCACAGACTGCAGCAAACCAGACTTCCCTGTCGTCACCATCTCCCGGAGCTTGTTCAAACTCATGTCCATTGAGTCAAAGATGCCATCCAACCATCTTGTTCTTGGCTTTTCCCTTCTCCTCCTGCCTTCATCTTTCCCAGCATCAGGGTCTTTTCCAATGAGTCAGCACTTTGCATCAGGTGGCCAAAGTATTGGAGCTTCAGCCTCAGCATCAGTCTCTCCGATGAATATTCAGGATTGATTTCCTTTAGGATTTAATGGTTTGATCTCCTTGCAGTCCAAGGGACTCTCAAGAGTCTTTTCCAACACCACAGTTCAAAAACATCAATTCTTCGGCACTCAGCCTTCTTTATGGTCCAACTCTCACATCCATACATGACAACTTGAAAAACTGTAGCTTTGACTATACAGACCTTTATCAGCAAAGTAATGTCTCTGCTTTAAAATACTCTGTCTAGGTTTGTCATAGGTTTTCTTACCAAGGAGCAAGCATCTATTAATTTCATGGCTGCAGTCACCATCTGCAGTGATTTTGGAGCCCATGAAAATAAAGTCTTTCACTGCTTCCATTGTTTCCCCATCTGTTTGCCATGATGTGATGGGACCAGATGCCATGATCTTCATTTTTTGAATGTTAAGTTTTAAGCCAGCTTTTTCACTTTTGCCTTTTACTTTCATCAAGAGGCTCTTTAGTTTCTTCTTTGCTTTCTGCCATAAGGGTGGTGTCATCTGCATATCTGAGGTTATTGATATTTTTTCCGGCAATCTTGATTACAGCTTGTGCTTCATCCAGCCTGGCATTTCTCATGATGTACTCTGCATATAAGTTAAATAAGCAGGGTGACAATATACAACCTTGGTGTACTTCTTTCCCAGTTTTGAACCAGTTCTTTGTTCCATGTCTGGTTCTAACTGTTGCTTCTTGACCTGCATACATGTTTCTCAGGAGGCAGGTAAGATGGTTTGGTATTTCCTTCTCTTTAAGAATTTTCCACATTTTGTTGTGATTCACATCAGTTCAGTTCAGTCGCTCAGTCATTTCTGACTCTTTGTGAACCCATGGACTGCAGCATGCCAGGCTTCCCTGTTCATCACCAACTCTCAAACTTGTTCAAACTCATGTCCATCAAGTTGGTGATACCATCCAACAATCTCATCCTCTGTCATCCCCTTCTCCTCCTGCCTTCAATCTTTCCCAGCATCAGGGTCTTTTCTCCGGAGTCAGTTCTTTGCATCAGGTGGCCAAAGCATTGGAGCTTCAACTTCAGCATCAGTCCTTCAGAAGTTCTCAGTTCACGTACTGTTGAAGCATGGCTTGGAGAATTTTGAGCATTACTTTGCTAGCGTGTGAGATGAGTGCAGTTGTTTGGTAGCTTGAACATTCTTTGGTGTTGCCCTTCTTTGGGATTGGAATGAAAACTGACCTTTTCCAGTCCTGTGGTCACTGCTGAGTTTTCCAAGTTTGCTGCTATATTGAGTGCAGCACTTTCACAGCATCGTCTTTCAGGATTTGAAGTAGCTCAGCTAGAATTCCATCACTTCTACTGGCTTTGTTTGCAATGATGCTTCCTAAGGCCCACTTGACTTCACACTCCAAAATGTCTGGCTCTAGGTGAGGGATCACACCATCATAGTTACCTGTGTCATTAAGATCTTTTTTGTATAGTTTTTCTGTGTATTATTGCCACCTCTTCTTAGTATCTTCTGCTTCTGTTAGGTCTATACTGTTTCCATCCTTTATTATGCCCATCTTTGGATGAAATGCTCCCTTGGTATCTCTAATTTTCTCGAAGAGATCTCTAGTCTTTCTCAATCTATTTACTTCCTATATTTCTCTGCATTGTTCACTTAGGAAGGCCTTCTCGTCTCTCCTTGCTATTCTTTGGTACTCTGCATCAGATGGGTATATCTTTCCTTTTCTCCTGTGCTTTCACTTCTCTTCTTTTTCCAGCTATTTGTAAGGTCTCCTCAGACAACCATTTTGCCTTCTTGCATTTCTTTTTCTTGGGGATGATTTTGATCACTGCCTTCTGTACAGTGTTGCAAACCTCCACCCATAATTCTTCAGGCACTGTGTCAGATCTAATCCCCTGAATCTATTTGCCTCTTCCACTGTTAATCGTAAGGGTAGGTCACACCTCAATGGCCTAGTGATTTTCCCTACTTTCTTCAGTTTAAGTCTGAATTTGGTGTAAGGAGTTCATGATCTGAGCCACAGTCAGCTCCCGGTCTTGTTTTTGCTGACTGTATAGATCTTCTCCATCTTCGGCTTCAGTGAATATAATCAATCTGATTTCAGTATTGACCATCTGGTGGTGTCCATGTGTAGAGTCTTCTCTTGTGTTGTTGAAAGAGGGTGTTTGCTGTGACCAGTGCGTTCTCTTGGCAAAACTCTTTTAGCCTTTGCCCTGCTTCATTCTGTACTCCAAGGTCAAATTTGCCTGTTATTCCAGCTATCTCTTGACTTCCTACTTTTGCATTCTGGTCCCCTATGATAAAATGGACATCTTTTTTTGGTGTTAGTTCTAGAAAGTCTTGTAGGTCTTCATAGAACTGTTCAACTTCAGCTTCTTTAGCATTAGTGATTGGGGCTTAGACTTGGATTACTGTGATATTGAATGGTTTGCCTTGGAAATGAGCAGAGATCATTCTGTCATTTTTGAGATTGCATCCAAGTACTGTATTTCAGACTCTTTTGTTGACTATGAGGTCTACTCCATTTCTTCTAACGGATTCTTGCCCATGACAGTAGATATAATGCTTATTCAAATTAAATTCACCCATTCTGGTCCATTTTAGTTCATTGATTCCTAAAATGTCAATGTTCATTCTTGCCATCTCCTGTTTGACCACTTCCAATTTACCTTGATTCATGGATCTAACATTCCAGGTTCCTATGCAGTATTGTTCTTTACAGCATCAGGCTTCACTTTCACCACCAGACACATCCACAACTGGGTGTTGTTTCCACTTTGGCTCAGCCTCTTTGTTCATTCTGGAGCTATTTGCTCTTCTCTAGTAGAATATTGGGCACCTACTGACCTGGGGAGTTCATCTTTCAGTGCCATATCTTTTTGCCTTTGCAGTGAATTAAACCCAACAAAATCAATCCAATGATGATTTCAGTGTGATATCACTAATGGTTGCTTCAATTCCATGCCAAGAAAAAGTTTGACTTAAAAAATCTAACATATCGAGACTTCCCTGGTGGTCCTGTGGCTCAGATTGTGCACTACCAATGCAGGGGGCCTTGTTTGATCCCTGTTCTTGGAATTAAGGGCTTCCCAGGTGGTGCAGTGGTAAAGAGTCCTCCTGCTAATGCAGGAGACTTGGGTTTGATCCCTGAGTCAGGAAGATCCCCAAAAGGAGGAAATGACAATCCATTCCAGTATTCTTGCCTGAAAAAACCCTATGGACGGAGGAGCCTGGAGGGCTTCAGTCTGTGGGGTTGCAGAGAGTCAGACATGACTGAGCATGCACACATGCATGCAGGGAATTAGATCCCACATACTGCAATTATGACTCAGTGCAGCCAAGTAAATATAAATAAGTAAAAAATTTAAAACCTAAAAAAATAAAATATGATAATATTTGTTAATTCCTTTGCTGTTCTTGTTCATATGTTCCTGTTCTTTATGAGCTCGCTGGCAAGTTGGGTATATAGAAATGACCTATTTTTACTAAACATAGCGGCAATTGCTAAAATGGAGCAATATGTAAGATGTTAAGTTAGCAAGTTTTAAATAAAAATAAAAGCCTGTCTTAGTCTAAGTCTAGAGTCCTCTTTTTAAAATTATAGTATAAATATGATAGTATAGTATAAATATAAAAGTACAGTATAATATACTTTTTTAAAATTTAAAATATAGATGATTTACAATGTTATGTTAATTTCTGCTATACAGCAAAGTGAGTCAGTAATACACAGATATATGTTCTTTTTTATTTTTAACTCTCTCTGATGTGGCAATCTCCTCTTGGAGAACCAGCATTCTAGATAGAAAAGTTTTTATACTAAGTTGTGGCTGATGTGTTAGTGAGACATACATTCACACTGAGAGCCTTTTTAAAGTCATCATGGTCTCCTCATGACAACACACTCAGAATCGCGCAACTGTAGGGTCTTTTTATGTAGTTGAATACACATTTACAGCTGTCTCATGGCCAATTGCAAAATAGATTTTTCTCAAAGAAAAATTTTCTGGGCAAGGATCATGTTCTTCTCTTGTCTCTGTCTCTGTCTCTCTCTGCAGAAAAAATCATGCTACTGATGCCAAGCCCCTGAAAATAACTCTTTACAGCAGTCTCCCAATCAACAAGGAGCTTTATTGGCTGCATGTCACACCCTCTGTTCATTGTATTCCCGCGGCCAAGTTGGCACAGAAGAGGCAGCACAAAGGCTAACCCTCAACTCCAAAAGGGCCCCACTGGGGCAGTGCAAGAGGAGAGCCAATGCTGGGCATGGGAGTGCTGGCATCTAGCTCTAACTCTGCTGTGAACTCACTGTGTGTCCCCTCTGGGCCCCAGGGTCCTCTGCTTTTAATGAGGCAATTGGACCACATGCTCTCCAAGGGCTGATCAAATTCAGAAATCAGCTCTTGCATGAACCTAGAAAGAAGACAAGTGCATACCATCTGTGGGCTGTCCTCCTGGCCTTCCAGCAAGTGGCACTCAGACCTTCCTGAGCCATAGCTGTGAGAAGAGAGGAATAAGCATCTTCCGGGATGTGTAGCTATGTGATCTGGTAGAGAATGGCTTATTGACAACATTACCATAGCAACTGGAGTGCCATTTGGTATCAAGGTTCAGAGAAAGGCTCAAGGTGGGCAGTTTAAGAGAAACACGTTTTCCTTTCTCACCCATGTCAACTTCTTCCTTCCAGCCCATCCACTTTAGAAATTAATGTACTTCCCTAAAGCACAGTCACTAAACCAGACAGTTATCTTACTAGATCATCACCATGAGAGGGAGCCTGGTGGTAAAAGAAAAACCTGGTATCAGAAATAAAACTGCCATCTTAGAGTACTAGGTCCACAACAGTGCCTTTACTGTATTGTGAGTCCTCTCCCCTCTTGGGGTCTTGCTTCCTAATCTGTCAAATGGAAAGAGCCAGACTAGGTACTATCTAAGGTGTCATTCAGTTCAGATATTCTAGCCCGAGGTTTGCAAACTGGTGACATAGAGATCATACTCAATGCGCAGATGTGGTGTGTTTGCCCTGTGTTGGATCAGACACACAGTGTTCAAATTTGAATTGATTGACTACATTTAAAAATTTTGAGCTTATGCATAATAATCCAGATTTCCTGCTTCTTCTGGAAATTAAGCAAAATCCAGGCAATCCAGTAACACTGGACTGAAATCCTTCATGGCAGCGATTAGCTGGTACTAAGTAGCTGCTGCCCCCTTTTATACAGGTCCCACCATCCCTGCCATTTCTGAGGTGATCACTGACTCAGGTCATGTATCAACTCTGCTGAGCATCTGACAGCTAGCCAGCCTTTCCCATCCTAACTGATCAAGGCATTTGTGTTTTTAGCTGCTGTCTAGCTCTTTTAGGATAGAGAGGACATAATCCAAACTCTTTACATCACTAATGCCATCACTAGGCAGTGATCTTGGTGGAAGATAGAAACTGGGTCTGAAGACTTCCTTGGATGAGAAAACTGGCAGTAACATTGGCTGCTTTGACCTCTCATACTAATCAACAGAGCTCGTGGGCCTAGGCAACCATATCTGTGGGTGATGGTTGGAAATGTCACTGACATTGGTCACATGATCCCTTGCTCTGTAACTCTCAGCAAATTAGGAATTCTCTATGACTTGGTCTTTTCACGTGTGAAATAAGTTGATTGACAATAAACAAGCTTCTATCTAAAGCTAAAATTTCATGAAGGAAAATAAATACTCATACAAAGGCCCATGTATTTTTAAAACAATTGTTGAAGTATAGATTTATAATATGTCGATTTCTGCTGTATAGCAAAGTGATTCAGTTACATATATATGTATATATATGTACATTCTTTTTCTTATTTTTTCCATTATGGTTTAACAGGTTATTAAATATAATTCTCAGTGCTACACAGTAGAACCTTGTTGTTTATCCATCCTATATACAGTGGTTTGTTTCTGTTAATCCCAAACTCCCAATCCATCCCTCCCCTACTGCCTCCCCCTAGGCAACCACCCGTCTGTTTTCTAAATCTATATGTCTGACTATGTTTTATAGATAGGTTCATTTGTGTCATAGTTTAGATTATACATATAAGTGATATCATTTAATATTTGTCTTTCTCTTCTGACTTACTTCACTTAGTATGGTAATCGCTCGGTTCATCCATCTTGCTGCAAATAAAGAGGCCCATATTTAAATCTGCCTCTGTATGTGTGTGTTTCAGAGTTATATATGTCCGCTTATTTTAAAGCACTTTTTTTGCATGATAATAGATGCAGAATCTACACTTAGAATCAGAACTCTAAGTATGGAGTTAGACTCACTGGTATAGGACTTGCACTAGGACAAACATCAGGAAGAACTTTATCTGTAACTGGTATTCCCTAAAAGATAGAAGCAGTCCAGACCCAACAGTAGAATTGGCAGTTTAGAGAGGACCAGCGTGACTCAGAAAGGAAGAGTAGAAACTTATCAAAGAAAGCCTAACGTTGAAATCCAAGACCAGAGCTAGAAATGCAAGCTAGAAATCCACATTACAGGTGGGTTCTCAACCAGCTGAGCTCCCAGGGAAGCCCCAGAAACATAAAAAGGATCAGCAATAGGCCTGTGGGTTGAGGCCTCTCTATACACTAATAGCTGCTGTGAAATGCCTTTTGTATTCTTTCCCAGAAGCTAATTTTATTGAGAATTATAGCCCTGTGTAGTCTTAGAGGAGAGACAGGTATAGAATATAGACAGAATATTGAAACTGTATTCTAGCTCAGCTTTCCAAATGAGACTTTAGTTCAAGCTGTGTAGCCTCTCTGGGCCTAAGGACTCTGACTATTAGCTGGGCAGGCTGACCTGGGCACACTGGGAATATTGGGATTTCATGGGTAGGATGACTTTGGCAAAGAGGGAATACTGGAATTCAGACAGCCAGAGTGGAAATCCCAGCTCAGCCATGTCCTAGTTATGGTCTCAGAGGAGTTCTGAAAACTTCCTGGGTCTCAGGTTCTTCACCTGTAAAGTGGGGTTCTAGTACTACCCTCCTTGTAGTGAGAGGAGATGTGAGAACGGGCCAGTGCATTTAAAGTATTTAGCGCAGTATGTACTTCATAGCGACTAACTGAAATTTGCTCAGCTTAAGTTCTTCTTCTTTTTATTGACTAGTGAACCTTTCACGTCCTTCACCAGTATATTCTTTATTAAGTTGCCTGACTGTGCCTAGTGCCTTCAAAATGGACAACTCTAAGAGATGGGCACTGTATTATTACTGTCATTTTTAAAATGGAAAACACAGACTCATCATGTCTGGGGACTTGTGTCGGGTCAGAGCCAAACTACAAACCCCAGCTGACTACAGAGTGTATCCTCTGTGTGATGACCCTGTGCGGCTTCCACCCAGTGTGCCGTCAGCAACAGTGAGAAAAGCAGATGGGCAACAACGCCACTCAAGTGATAACGTGAGCGAGGGTTTCCACGTAGGAGTCCAGGAAAAGTCTGTCATGGGTGATGAGGGTGGCTGCGTAGCTCTCTGTGTGTTTTCCAAAGGTCAATTTGGTTTCAATGTTTGATTTTTTTTTCTGCTAATGTAATCATTCTTAAATTGATAGACTCTCCCAAAATTTGATGATGCAGTATTCCCCTTAATTGTAAAGCCTAGTGGAATTGAAAGGGACATCTGTGCTGTTGATCAGTAGACTGCCACCGCTGCCATCCAAAAATGTTCATCAAAAGGGCCATTTTGACTTGAATATATATATATGTGTGTTGTGTGTGTGTGTGTACAAATATATATATAAGTATATGCATTAGTATTGGATACGTATATTTTGGGGAATTGGAAGTCATAGTAAGTCAGAAAATCTAACCCTACCAAAGGTCCAATTCAAATTTGAAACAGAAATCCCCACCGACCAAAACAGGCACCACATTCGTCAGAACTGAATCCCCAGCCCTGTGTTAGCCACCCCCCACCCCCATCACCAGTCCTGTTTCACTTTCCTCTGCTCTCCAGTCAGCTCCGACTTTGGCAAGCAGTCAAGAAGGGAACAAGAGAGATGGGAGTTCTCTGAGTATCTGACCCCTTACTGGCCATTCAGCCATGCAAGCTGTGAGACCAGCTTAAAAAAAAAAAGTTGCCTTTCTTTTCCTCTCTCCCCTCTGACAAACTGCCTCTTTCTCCCTCCACCATCAGGGAGGGAAAACAATGGCCAGCCTTAGCGTTCCCATGAAAAGGGGCAGTCACACAGGGTGTGACCACAGGCCGGCTGTAACTGCTCCAGGACACTGCCAGGGGCCGAGAAGGGACAGCTCGGGTTGCTCCAGCTCAGACTGGTCCTGGCACAGTCAGATGGAGGAGCCAGAGCTGTGATTTGCTGCAGGACGCCATACTTGCAGACTGGGCATCCTTCTAGGAAGCACGAGGTTCTCCTCTCCCCGAGATGATACCTGGTGTGCAAGTCTTCTTTCAGAAGTGCATAGATTACACTCTGTGTTTCTTTCCTTGTTGGTCTTTTCAGGATAACTGGGGGCCCTCACCTAACCCCAAGTGTCTCTTGTGTTGCTTTCAGGACTTGGGGCGCTCACCCAGGACACACCATGGTGCTTCAGCCAGGTGAAAGGCACTGTGGAGATTGGAGCCACAGAAGGTAGGAGAAAGCTCCTGCTCCCCCTTTTCCTTGCCTCCTTTGGGTTTGAGTTGGTTCCAGATCTGAAATGTTCATCTCTGTG
Source organism: Cervus canadensis (assembly GCF_019320065.1). Taxonomy (NCBI): domain Eukaryota; kingdom Metazoa; phylum Chordata; class Mammalia; order Artiodactyla; family Cervidae; genus Cervus; species Cervus canadensis. Next base: position 50,636,194 of record NC_057389.1, read on the forward strand.
TCCATGAATGTAAGTCCCCACACATCCCAGAATAGCATTCTGAGCTAGAAATGGATTTAATCATCTCTTTCTACCCCACCTCCTTTTTTTTTCTGTTGAAGCTTATTTTATTCCCACTAATGAGGCAGCGCTGAAACAAACTTTCAGTGAAATTGGTTGGCAGAGAGAGAGGCTGAACCAGGCAAGTCTTGTTTCAGGATGGGCTGTTAGTTCTATAGGATTCTCAAAGCAAACATTTCAAGGTGGTCAGGCGTTCATCTCATCCTTCCATTCCATGTTGAAGATGACTTGCCACTGTACCTGAAACATATGGGGAGAAAGAGGAATTCAAATTTGACTTGAATACAAAGTGTGGGTACATTGATTCCCAATATCAGCATATAATTTCCTTTCTGGCTCTCAGGAGATTATCCTATTCCAGGTTCTTTACCTGGGATAATGCATTCCTTTTCCTCCTCCTGAAGTACTTGCATTTAATTCTCTTCACTTTCCTCCCTTATAAGCCTGAACTTGGAGACCTTTAAGACTTTCCCATAAGATGTCTGTGTTTCAAAACAGCTTAGTGATAGGCAATTGGAAGGAACTAGAATGGCACTTCTGGGTGTTTTAAATAAAGCTTTACTTGTCATGGCAGAATGCAGTAAAGATTGCCTGAAGCAGGGTATACTGCATGGATGGTAGGTATAGATACCGGGTGTGGTATAAGGCAGGTCTAAAACTAGTATCCATGAGTGAGGATGTGAATAGTTGACAGAGCTGAACCTGAATACGGAAACTAACATGCATAAGTGCATGGAAACTTTTGGGTCATTCTATAGCATTATAATTCTGAGTAAAAAACTGCTTAAAGAAAAATTATTTTGAGTAATGTGGAGGAGGTATTTTAATCTGCAATCTTGCTGTAATTCATTTCTAGAAACACAACATAATTAATGGCAGATATCATAAAACCAAGCAATTTATGGATAAAGAGAGAAAGCACTCTAAGATTAATTAATGACTAAATCTGTAGAATTATAGTTTTCTGTAGCACTTGCTAGTTTTTCAATGTACAGTCAAATGAAGCTTTACAAACAATTCTTACAAAGCCCCTGTGAAGTAGACAGAGCAGGTTTTAGTAGGCCAATTTATGTTCATCTAATCAAAAATATTTGTGTCTTCTATATGGCAGCACTGACCTAAGCCCTAGGGAAAAAGAGAAGGGAAAATGCCTTACTCCCTAACCTTATGAATCTTAAGAAAACTGAAGCTCAAGTTAATCAGTTGGTTTAAATCTTGGCTTTGATTCCAAATCACTTGTGCTTTTTAAATAAGAGAGACTTCCAGGCCTTGGGGATACTGACTTAGGGTTTCAATGACCAGGGTGATACAGTGTATTTTAATGAGCTCATCAGATAATTCTGAGGATGTGGACTGGCTTTTGGGATCACCAGGCTAGATGATTTGTTCCAGATTATCCGTTACTCTCAGACTCTGGACTTAAATCTTGTCTGTGTGACTGGCTCCCCACCTACTATAAGGACTACGAGTATCTACTCAAGGTACAATCAGTGGAGGACTTACTCTAATAAGTGCTTAAAACAAATGAATAAGAATGTAGGCATAGCATTTGCACAGTGCTTTGCACTTTGTGAGTACCCAATATTTGTAAGCAATTATTACAAATATTATAAATAGACCTTCATTCTAATTTTAACCCTCACCAAAACCTTATAAGTGGTAGGTGTTTTTATTCCCACTTAACTTATAAAGATATTAAAGCTAAACAAATAAATAATGAATGAAGTCTTTGCCAAAGGCTCCCTAGCTAATCAACGGGTGAGCTGGGTTTCAACGGAGCCTACAGGATCCCAAGCCCAGCTCTTTAAACACTGTTGTGAACACAGAGATTGTCACATTGTAGGTTGGGATAAGGCCCAGGAATTGGCATTTTTCACATATGCCCTTTTAATCGTCATGGCAGGTGAACAGGAGATGGGTTTAAATATCTGCTGCTCATAAGTAAGTACTGTAACTCACTTGAACTAACTATTAATGGAATCATAGAGTCAGAGGCAGAATGATAATCACTCTTAACTTTTGTCTTAAAAAAAAATCACTCTAAAGTGGTGGAAAAATGGAGAATCACTCTTTAAGAGGAGAATCAGTTTGGACCCTAACATGTCCAACTAATACTACCTCAATGGCAGTTGAATATTTGTTGAGTGAATTAATGAGTGACCTTCAATTAATAAAAATCAAGGTTCTTAAAAATTAGGTTTTTTAAAATTGGACTGCTCTATCCAAGTTGGTTTTCTGCACTGTTCAAAGTCAATAAAAATTATTCAGCTTTTTTTTTTTGCTTAATGAGTTTCCTTTTTTAAAAAACTGAGTATCATTGACTTAGAATATTGTGTTAGTTTAAGGTGTACTTAAACTAATCACAGAAAGTGATTCAGTGTTATACACTTTTCTTTAGATTATGTTTCCATTATAGGTTGTTACAAGATATTGAATATAATAGGTTGTTACAAGATATTGAATATAATGTACTATAAGGTAAATCCTTGTTGTTTATCTATTTTATGAATGATGAATGCTAGTTTGTATCTATTTTTATATAGATTCATTTGTATTATTTTTAGATTCCACATATAAATAATATATAATATTTCCCTCCCACTTTATGTATTTCTATGAATGATTTTTCTGTTCCATTTCTACTGCTTTCTAGCTGGTAACCTTCGCCAAGTCACTTAATGTCCCTGTGCTTAAGTTCCCTTGTCTGCAAAATGAAGCTAATAATATAGGTATCAATTAGGATGGTGTGAGGGCTAGATGACTATGAAATCTAGGTTGTTATAAGATGCTCAGATCACATTACCTGCTATTACTGTATTATAAAGGCAGGGCTGAGATTAGGTAAAGTGACAAAAATACAGATAGATATTTTAATTCAGTATTTTTTAAAAACCAAAATTACTGAGACGAATCCATGATGAACAAAATATCAAAATGCTTAATAAAGAAACGATCAGTATTACTAATTTATTTTTCAAAGATCAATATGGCTCAGCTTGGCACTGTTACTGCTGATTTAATTAAATGTATATCATGAGTATCAACTAGTAGGCTAAATTTTTTTCACATTCCAAATTATTTAGTAGGCTATTAGATGATTGATACTTTGGCCATCTGATGCGAAGAACCGACTCGTTGGAAAAGACCCTGATGCTGGGAAAGATTGAAGGTGGGAGAAGAAGGGGATGACAGAGGATAAGATGGTTGGATGGCATCACCAACTCGATGGACAGAAGTTTGAGTAGGCTCCAGGAATTGATGATGGACAGGGAAGCCTGGCATGCTGCAGTCCATGAGTTGGTTATGACTGAGTGACTGAACTGAACTATAAGTCCAACAATAAATTTAGTGAGCACTCATTAGACCTAAGGCACCACCCCAGAAAGTGAAAGTGTTATAAAGATAAATATAGTCCAAGCTTTCAGTGAATGCACCATTTAAGGGGAAATAGGCATTGGTACAGGAGAATAAGGCATTACATCAACAAATATGATAAGGGCAAGGTGAGCTAAAGACAAAGTGCTTTGTTAAAGACTAAAGTGCTTTGAATACAAGAGACTGAAATCTCATGTATTTGAGGTTACTATTGAAATAGTTCTTATCAGAATTCTGATGAGAGGCAATGTGGCTTTATTAGTGAGGAGAAGTTGTAGATGATGAGAAGGGAAGAGACTCAGTATATATTCTGGGAGTAAGAAAGTGGACTTTAAGGGAGAGGTAAAGTAGGGAATTAAGAGAGCTCCCAGGTTTTGGCCTTGAGCCTGGGCACAAGTTACTGAGGCTGTGAGAAATGTGGAAATGAAGCATGTTTGGGGATTTCCACCCCTCTCTAATGCTCATGCATCTGTGAAATAAACTAGCAACAGACAGATCAACAGGAGAAAACATATACAGATGCATGAACTTTGACTATGAGCATGGAGGCAACCCAGGTAAAAAAGTGAATACTAAAAAGGCAGTGAGATTTGAAAGTTTACCTACCATCTTATTGCCTTATCATACTGTTCATGGGGTTCTCGTGGCAAGAATATTGGAGTGGTTTGCCATTCCCTCCTCCAGTGGACCGCGTTTTGTCAAAACTCTCCACTAGGACCCGTCTTGGGTAGCTCTGCACAGCATGGCTTATAGCTTCACTGAGTTATGCAAGCCCCTTTGCCATCAGATCCATGAAGGATCATGTTTTATATACTGTCTTCATAGTGAAGGATAGAGGAGCCTGGCATGCTACAGTCCATGGGGTCACAAAGAGTCAGACACAACTTAGCGACTGAACAACAAATGCCATCTTAACAGGGGAGGGGGAAAGGATGTAGGCCTCTTAGAGGAGAATGAATGATTTTTAGGAAAGACGAATGATTTCTTAGAAGAAAAGATGAAAGAGATGAGACCTGGTGACAAAGTTTCTGAACAGTGGTGTCCCCTAATCTTCTCTCCTGTAATAAGTCTATCTGTGATAAGTCAATCTTCTCTGGTTGACAAGATTCCCAGGGAGGGGACTTATAATGTGACCATGAGTTCCTTTTGGAGAATCTTTCTTAAGGTAGATAAAGAGAATTCAGAGAAAGCCTCTTCCTACATGTGCTGTTTTTCAAATGACTTCAGCTCAAAATAATCAAGAGTCAATATATCAAAGTAGCATGCTTTGAGGTTGCATGTCCTAAACTCCTTTCTGGAGAGAGATCAAGAGCTTCCTTTTGAGCATAAGTGTGAAATGTCTGTAAGACACTCAGGGGTAGATACTAAGAAGGAAATTGTATGTGAATGTGGCTCTTTGGAGAGGGAATGGGAGATGGAGCTGGGAGGCAGGGTGGCATCAGCAACTAGATGATATTTGGAACCAGAGCTGGAGGAGACCACGTATGTCATACAGATCATTTGACGTGCAGTCACCCAACAATTTGTCTGTGACCTGAAGCTTTCCCTCTTGCTCGTGGTTGCTGTCTAAGCATTATTCACTTTAGTTCTTGGAAGATTCAGAGTTTCTGATTCTCCATGTGCAAGTCTTGTGTTTGACTTGCCTAGGATGCACGTTTCATATGTTAATAATACCTGATTTCATCTCATGCAGTTTTATACTACATCATCCTAGGAACACTTTACATGCTGGAAATAGGCTACACTGGACATGAGACAATTTCTTGAGATGTTGCGTATGAGTCTGTGTGTGAGAAGTCAGAAATATCTGGTGGGATTTCTTGGGTTTTTTTCTTAGCTGTCATATATAAGCATTTTCTTTCTGCCACTACAATTCTAGGATTTTTTATTTGTTCCTCATTCTACAATTCTTTAACACCTATCAGTATAGGTTATTTCATCTTATTCATGAGAAATAGACATTGTGTTCTGATTTTCTGCATGGCAATAACCTCCTTTCCTGACCCTTCCAAAAAAGACAAGTCATAGAGGGAAGGATGAGGCAGTCTACTGATTCAGTTGCCTTCAGTTCAGTTCAGTTCAGTCACTCAGTCATGTCCGACTCTTTGTGACACCATGAACCTCCGCACACCAGGCCTCCCTGTCCATCACCAACTTCCGGAGTTTACTCAAACTCATGTCCATTGAATCGGTGATGCCATCCAACCATCTCATCCTTTCTCATCCCTTTCTCCTCCTGCCCTCAATCTATCCCAGCCTCAGGGTCTTTTCTAGTGAGTCAGCTCTTCGCATCAGGTGGCCAAAGTATTGGAGTTTCAGCTTCAACATCAGTCCTTCCAATGAACACCCAAGACTGATTTCCTTTAGGATGGACTGGTTGGATCTCTTTGCAGTCCAAGGGACTCTCAAGAGTCTTCTCCAACACCACAGTTCAAAAGCATCAATTCTTTGGCGCTCAGCTTTCTTTCTAGTCCAACTCTCACATCCATATATGACTACTGGAAAAACCATAACCTTGACTAGATGGACCTTTGTTGGCAAAGTAATGTCTCTGCTTTTTAATATGCTGTTTGGGTTGGTCATAACTTTTCTTCCAAGGAGCAACTATCTTTTAATTTCATGGCTGCAGTCACCATCTGCAGTGATTTTGGAGCCCAGAAAAATAAAATCAGCCATTGTTTCCACTGTTTTCCCATCTATTTGCCGTGAAGTGACAGGACTGGATGCCATGATCTTAGTTTTCTGAATGTTGAGCTTTAAGCCAGCTTTTTCACTCTCTTCTTTCACTTTCATCAAGAGGCTCTTGAGTTCTTCTTCACTTTCGGCCATAAGGGTGGTGTTATCTGCACATCTGAGGTTATTGACATTTCTCCTGGCAATCTTGATTCCAGCTTGTGCTTCTTCCAGCCCAGCGTTTCTCATGATGTACTCTGAATATAAGTTAAATAAGCAGGGTGACAATATACAGCCTTGACGTACTCCTTTTCCTATTCGGAACCAGTCTGTTGTTCCATGTCCAGTTCTAACTGTTGCTTCCTGACCTGCATACAGGTTTCTCAAGAGGCAGGTCAGGTGGTCTGGTATGCCCATCTCTTTAAGAATTTTCCACAGTTTATTGTGATCCACACAGTCAAAGGCTTTGGAATAGTCAATAAAGCAGAAATAGATGTTTTTTTCTGGAACTCTCTTGCTTTTTCGATGATCCAGCGGATGTTGGCAATTTGATCTCTGGTTCCTCTGCCTTTTCTAAAACCAGCTTGAACATCTGAAAGTTCACGGTTCACATATTGCTGAAGCCTGGCTTGAAGAATTTTGAACATTACTTTACTAGTGTGTTAGTTGCCTAATGAAAGAAAAATATCAGTTTGGCTACTGATATATGTGATATACCCTAAACTAAAAATTGATGATAGTGAGGACCTTTCTAACAAAACAGGACTCCTCTACCTAGAACATTTGCAAGAATGTCAGATCTTTACTTTGATGTTTGAGAAATGTGCGGATCGTAGGAATGATTTTTCAGGTTCCCTTCAGTCATCATGACTCTCTGCTGTCACCCAGAAAGATAAAGACTGATTGGGTTATCTCAAAGCAGTGTAAAGACTTTGACCCTCTCGTTTTATGGAAAGAAGCCTGTGATTGACAGATAACCTTTCTTAAATGTTTATGCCACATAAACGGCACAGGGTGATTGTTACGTTACCTCACAGATCTTAGCCTGAATGATGTAAAATAGAGCCTTGCTGGCCTCGCTTCTCCCACTTCTGGATGTATGCAGTGGCATCTATGATAAAAACCTCTACTTTGGGGAAGGAGAACTCTTGTTTTGGGACAGACACTTTCTGGTTCAACAACCTCAAGCCACCAATATAGGGTTATGAATCAAGCTGTAATTTGAAGTCAGTTATCTTTAACTTTAGGCTGGGTGAAGCTACCCAGTTAGTGACCTTAGGTCACTGAATGATTTTCAAATATTATTGTGCATACGAATCACCTGACGTGCTTGCATGCTTGCATGCTGTCATGTCTGACTCTGTGAGCCCACGAACCCCACCAGGCTCCTCTGTCCTTGGGATTCTTCAGGCAAGAATATTGGAGTGGATTGCCATTTCCTCCTCCAGAGAATCTTCTTGACCCAGGGATCAAACTCGCATCTCCCGCATCGACAGGCAGATTCTTTACCACTGAGCCACATGGGAAGCCCATATGAATCACCTGAGGACGGTGTTCAAATGCATATTTCAAGGTCCTACCCTTACCGATTCTGGTTCAGAATGTCTGAGATGCCATTAAAAACCTTGCACATTTCACAGGCATCCCAAATAACTTTACCATAGGTCTTTCCTGCTTGTAATGCAGGAGACCCCGGTTCAATCCCTGCATCAGGGAAGATCCCCTGGAGAAGGGGATGGCTACCCACTCCAGTATTCTTGACTGGGAAATCCCATGGACAGAGGAGCCTGGCAGGCTGCAGTCCATGGGGTTGCATGGGGTCGCAGAGTCAGACACAACTGAGTGACTAACACTAAACTATACAAGAGACACACTGAGAAATTCTGTTTGTTCTTTCCTGACATCAGGGGGCTATTGTGAGAGCAGAGCAGATAGCATATGTGAGCGTATTTTGAATGCTTTTTAAGGGAAGTCAGAGTGCCAATAAATACAAGGTTACTGTGCAGCCCAGTTCTCTGCCCCAGGCACTGAAGGAAGTAAGAACCTCTCTTCTGTGAGTCAAAAGTCAGCCCGGAATCTCCTCTCTGCATCCAGTCATCTACAAAGGGATTTCCTACACAACTGTACTTTGAACTGGGCTCCAATCCGCTGGAAGCAAAATTGGTCTGATTGTGAACAAGTTGACATGAGATGAAAGCATTTTTCTCCACTCTGATGGAGGATGTCTTTTTGCAAGAGAGCTGTGGGTTTGCCATGCTCCGAGGGTGCCTTGGTGAGAAGTGGACTCGCAGGAAGCTTGCAGTGCTCTGTGGGGGAAGGGAAGCAGATCCTCTGCACAGCACTGAAGTCAGACATCCTGTTGTCTCTGTAAGCATTAGGTAACGAAACCTTTCTGAGCCAAGAAAGAGAAAAAGCTCCATGGCTGTCCATTTCACCCCTGCCCAGATGTCAGTCACTTTGAATGTGTTTCCTCAGCAAATATTTATGGAGCACCTACTATTTGTCTTCTCCAACACCACAGTTCAAAAGCACAATTCTTTAGCGCCCAGCTTTCTTTATAGTCCAAATGTCACATCCATACATGACTACTGGAAAAACCACAGCTTTGACTAGATGAACCTTTGTTGGCAAAGTAATGTCTCTGCTTTTTAACATGTTGCCTATGTTGATCATAGCTTTTCTTCCAAGGAGCAAGTGTCTTTTAATTTCATGGCTGCAGTCACCATCTGCAGCGATTTTGGAGCCCAGAAAAATAAAGTCTGTCACTGTTTCCCCATCTATTTGCCATGAAGTGATATGACCAGATACCATGATCTCAGTTTTCTGAATGTTGAGTTTTAAGCCAACTTTTTCACTCTCCTCTTTCACTTTCATCAAGAGGCTCTTTAGTTCTTCTCTTTCTGCCATAAGGGTGGTGTTGGAGAAGGCTCTCAAGAGTCCCTTGGACTGCAGGGAGATTCAGTCAGTCCATCCTAAAGGAAATCAGTCCTGAATATTAATTGGAAGGACTGATGGTGAAGCCGAAACTCCAATACTTTGGTTGCCTGATACGAAGAACTGACTCATTTGAAAAGACCCTGATGCTGGGAAAGATTGAAGGCAGAAAGAGAAGGGGACGACAGAGGATTAGATGGTTGGATGGCATCACCAACTCAATGGACATGAGTTTGAGAAAACTCCAGGAGTTGGTGATGGACAGGGAGGCCTGGAGTCCATGGAGTTGCAAAGAGTCAGACATGTCTGAGTGGCTGAACTGAACTGAACACTATGTGTCAGGTACCAACTGGGGGAACAAGACCCCATTGCTTCCATCCTGTGAGCCATTTACACTCTCCTGAGGGATAGCAACAAGTGGTTGTCAATTGCAATCCGGGTGAGTGTGGAATGGACTAGAGAAATAGTAAGCCACCTAGTTCAACCCACTGTGAAGTGGCAGAGGGTGGCAGGGGAGGGTTGCTATGGTAACTGCCAGCCAATCTTAGATCAAAGAAAGGAATAGGAACTAGCCAGGCTTTTTAAACACATAGACCCAAGTTTTATTTAGGCTTATTTAGGCTTTCCTAGTGGCTCAGACAGTAAAGGATCTGCCTGCAATGCAGGAGACCCAGGTTCAATTCCGGGGTCAGGAAGGTCGCTTGGAGAAGTGAATGGCTACCCATTCCAGTATTCTTTCCTGGAGAATTCCATGGACAGAGGAGCCTGGAGGGCTACAGTCCCCACCCCTGAAGCTTTGTTGACAAGATCTTGAAAAGTACTGCACAATTCTTGGCCACAGTAGAGTAATAATAATGATAGTTCTATTTAATCAGACATCACTGGGCCAGGTTCTATAATAACTTTAAATATACTATCTCATTTCATTTTTGCCACAACAATAAGTTACAAGGCCATTTAATCTCGTTTTAGAGTGAAGGAAATTGAGACTCTGAAAATTTAATGATCTGGAGCTTCCCTGGTGGCTCAGTGGTACAGAATCCACCTGCCAAGGCTGGAGACACAGATTCGATCTCTGGGTCAGGAAGATCCCCTGGAGAAGGAAATGGCAACCCACTCCAGTATTCTTGCCTGGGAAATCGCATGGACAGAGGAGCCTGGTGGGCTATAGTCCATAGGGTTGCAAAGAGTTGGAGTTGGGCACAACTTAGCAACTAAACAACAACAAAAAGTTTAATAACCTACTCCAGTAGCACACCTGTCTGACCTCAGAGTTTGTGTTCTTAACCGTGGTGATAGTGCATCCCTGGAAAATAGTCTGGTACCAAGAAGGGGCTCAGTGACTGCTTAATGAATAGGGCCTTCAGCAAGTAATAAATATCAACAAAGCAAAAAAAAAAAAAAAATCATGGTTACCATTAATGCAACACTAATGAATGTTTACAGGGGAATGAAATAGCTCATTTGAAATAATTCATCATTTATACACATAGCACTTTTCTGCTTTTAACATGTATGAGTTATTTATTTCTTAAAATCCCCATGGGAAATAACTAGAGTAGGTTTTATAATCTCATATTACAGAGATAAAAGAGATAGTATAGATATTACTGATAGTAGATAGATTATTCCTCATAGAGATGAAAAGATTAAGACAGATAGAAATAAATTTTAAATTGTCCATGGTCTCCTAGAGACCAGAAAGTAAACTTTTGAATCCTATACCAGCGATTTTTCTTCTGCTCAATATAGATTGAGCAATATAGATTGCCCAGTATACACAATATAGATTGATAGTGGCTTTGGGGTTGGGAGTACTGTGTTCTAGAAGCGCTAACTGTGAATTTAAAACATGGTTGACAGTCTTGAGAATTCAGGGCACTGGTCATATGGCAGCTCAAGGGAAATTCTTCCCTCAAGATGAGTTTCCCTACAACAGGAAAATTCATCTCAAAACTTATGGAACAGTGAAAGAGTTATTACCTCCTCTTTAGTTCCTGTATACCTACTCAGTACCTTCTGAGTTATAGGCATTCTAGGCCTTGGAGATTCAGTAGCAGAAGGGGTAGACAATAGATAAAGTAAGTGGAATATAAGCTATAAAGTTATAAGTGCAATTGCGGAAAGTAGAACAACGGAGGGTCTAGGGATGTGGGTGTTCACTTTTAAATAGGATGATCAAGAAGTCATGCAAAAGGTAACATTTTGGCAATGAGATGAAGAAGGTAAGAGAGCAAGTCATGTGGATGTCTGCAGAAGCAAGTTCCAGACAGAGGTAATGGTCAGTATAAATGTCCTGAGGCAAGAACTTGTCTGTTATGTTCAGGGACTAGACATGTGGCTTTGTTGTTGTTGAGTCGTTCAGTCGTGTCCGACTCTCTGTGACCCCATGGATGGTAGCACACCAGGCTTCCCTGTCCCTCACCATCTCCTGGAGTTTGCTCAAACTAATGAGTCATTGATGCTATCCAACCGTCTCATCCTCTGTCACCCTCTTCTCATCCTGCTTTCACTCTTTCCCAGCATCAGGGTCTTTTCCAATGAGTCAGTTCTTCACATCAGGTGGTCAAAGTATTGGAGTTTCAGCTTCAGCATCAGTCCTTCCAATGAATATTTAGGGTTGATTTCCCTTAAGATGGACTGGTTGGATCTCCTTGCAGTGCAAGAGACTCTCAAGAGTCTTCTCCAGCCACCACAAGTCAAAAGCATCAGTTCTTCAGAGTTCAGACTTTATAGTCCAACTCTTACATTCGTATATGACTACTGGAAAAACCATAGCTTTGACTACATGGATCTTTGTCAGCAAGGTGATATCTCTGCTTTTTTAATATGCTGTCTAGGTTGGTCATAACTTTTCTTCCAAGGAACAAGCGTCTTTTAATTTCATGGCTGCAGTCACCATTGGCAGTGATTTTGGAGTCCAAGAAAATAAAGCCTGACGGTTTCCAATTTTTTTCCCCATCTGTTTGCATTAAGTGATGGGACCAGATGCCATGATCTTAGTTTTCTGAATGTTGAGTGTTAAGCCAGCTTTTTCACTCTCCTCTTTCACTTTCATCAAGAGGCTCTTTAGTGCCTCTTCACTTTATAAGGGTGATGTCATCTGTATATCTGAGGTTATTGATATTTCTCCTGGAAATCTTGATTCCAGCTTGTGCTTCATCCAGCCCGAGAATTTCACATGATGTACTCTGCATATAAGTTAAATAAGCAAGGTGATAATATACAGTCTTGATGTACTCCTTTCCTAATTTTGAGCCAGTCCATTTTTCCATGTCCTAACTGCTGCTTCTTGACCTGCATACAGGTTTCTCAGGAGGCAGGTCAGGTGGTCTTGTATTCCCATCTCTTTAAGAATTTTCCACGGTTTGTTGTGATCCACACAGGCAAAGGCTTTAGAGTAGTGGGGCTGGAGTTGAATGACCAAAGGGAGAAGTTGTGGGAGGTGAAGACAGAGATAAGGAAAAGCAAGTGCAAGTAGGGGCCTTAGAGACCATTTTATAGACCTGAACTTCTGCTTGAATGAGGTAGAGAACTACTAGTCACAAAATGCTCATGTAAATAGCAGGTCAACAATAAATGGTAAGGTGCTAAGGTCAGAAGCAAAGAGCACAGTTGAGCTTAGGTCAATGTCATGTCCATTTTTCACAAGATAAGCCATGAGGCACGTGTCCCCCAGAGCTGATTAATTCCCTGGCTGGAGTATAGCATGCAGGACTCAGATTCTCTCCATCTCCCTGCTTTACTGCTCTTAGAATGTCAGCTTTGTCTCAAGACAACTGCAGTCCATTTAGGGCATCACACTCAAACACAACAAATTCTGGTGTAAAGACATTGTTGTGGGTTTTTTGTTTTGTTTTGTTTTTTACAATTCCTTTGCAGTGTCCCTAACAGTTTCTTATAATGGCCCTTTGGCCTCAGTCTGAGTCATATACCCACTTCTCAACCAACATTAACAAGGAGAATGGGATTAGCCTAGCTGTCCTACACAGATCAGGCTTGCACAGGAACTTGAAACAGCATGATCATCTCCAAGTAGAAGATACTATGATAAAATCTGGGCTTTCCAGCAGGAACCATGTCAACTACAGGAAGCAGAGGCAGATGAATTCTGTTGCTGAATGCGTGCTGAATTGCTTCAGTCATGTCTGACTCTTTGCAACGCCATGGACTGTAGCTGGCAAGAGTCCTCTGTCCATGGGATTCTCCGGGCAAGAATACTGGATTGGGTTGCCATGCCCTCCTCCAGGGGATCTTCCTGACCCAGGGATCAAACCTGTGTCTCTTATGGCTCCTGCACTGGCAGGCGTGTTCTTTACTACCAGTGTCACCACTGGGCAAAGGGTAGAAATTCATTGGCTAGTTCTTTGTATAACATGCAATTCAGTTCAGTCACTCAGTCGTGTCCCACTCTTTGCAACCCCATGGATTGCAGCACACCAGGCCTCCCTGTCACCAACTCCCGGAGTTTAGACACTTTGGGCTCCAGTAAATCCAAAGGCCAAGCTACTGTAGGCTGACTTCCTTAAAGCTGGTATCTGGATGTATGAGACGCCAACTTGCCTTTTGTTTTCTTCTTGTGTTACTAATTAAGCAGGCTCATCATCATGCCAGCTTATTCCCTGTGTTATTTGTCAATGGAATTTAAAAGCTGATAATAAATAATTAAGCATATGGACACTGTGGAGTGGTATGTGGTTTTGTGCTCAAGGTTTCAAGGAAGCATTACGGCTTTTTCTTCAGTGTTTATTTTTAATTTATTAGGTAGAGCTTCTTTTAAAAAAAAAAGAAGAAGAATGTAGATACCTTTATAACAGTATGATTAGGGGTAAGAATATTTAATTTCACTCAGCTACTTGTTTGGTAAATATTGGGTACTAGCTGTTGAAAATACAGCAGTACTTGAAATAACCAAGGTCTTTTGTGTTATGGCGCTTTCACTGTAGTGAGTGAGAAAGACAATGAATAAAGCAAGCTTTTGGAAGCACAAGGTAATTTCAGATGTTGACAAGCTATAAAGAATATAAAATGTGGTACTGGGGTTGTGGTTGCATGAGGTGATGGGGAACACTACCTCTCATGGTTCTGTGAGATTCTGTGGTTCTGTGAAGCTTTTTTTTTTAAAGAGGTGAGACCCAAATAATGAGCAGAAGCCAGGTTCAAAAGAAGTGTTGGAAAACTGTGTTGACCCAGGGAACAGTAAGTGCAAAGGTCCTGAGGCAGAAGCAAACTTAGTATGACCAGGAGGAAGACCAGAATGATGGGAGTGGTGGGTGGGGAAAGAATGAGGTCGTGAGGGAAGCAGCAGCAGGTTCAGGCGAGGCCTTGAAATTCATGGCAATTACTTTGTGTCCTTTTCTGGCTGTTACAGCCATTGGAGGTTTTTAAGTATGGGAGTACCCTGATGTTTTTAGAACTAGTAATAAAATGGAGAATTGGCCATTTGACCTTCCAACAAAGCCTAGAGCGTTTCATCCCAATGGAGAACTTCAGTAATGGAACTTTCCCTAAAGTTGTATTGAGAAAGTTAAATCTCATCTCAAACTCAGGCTTTTTTGTCATGTGCTTGTTTTGTTTTGCATTCAACCCCGAGGTCTGCATACTCACCTCTCAGAATTCAACGTTACATGTGGTCTGGAGCTCACTGTGGACTCTTTGCTAAGGACAGGAGTAGTTCACAGTAGGAAAGAGTAAAATTTAATTTTAGTCAGTGCCTAGAATTTTACTTTCAAGGCATTGTTGAGATCACTTTAATTGGGGAGTCCACAGAACTGAGGCATCCTTTGTTTATATATAGTTCAGGGAATGGAGGGATCTATTTTTTAAAAATTTTACTCTTTACCATGCTGGGCATTTCTGAACATTTGTCAGCTCTTTAATAATCGTGATTACCTGTTTTTCAGGAGTGATTCTTCTGATCACGGTTTAAAACAACCTTTCCCCACATTATGGCAGAAGTCAATTCTTGGTGTGAGCCTACTCTATACCATTCATCAAATATATCAGGCAATTTCAATGCTGACAGGTCTATGCAAACACTATTCAAGCAATAATGATTTCCAAATATTGATACCATGTGCCTATTTTCTAAGGAAAATGGATGATAATTTTCTACAGCTTACCATTTACACATGCGTGAGAATTTACATTCTTCCTTTTTATTAGTCTATGATTGATGTAAAGTACAGCTTCTCATGAGATGTATCTGAGAATGTGTTTCAATAAGTGATTTGCAACTTTCTAAAGATAAGCTGTCTTTACAAAATATTGTTATTTAATAGCACCTTAAACCAATTCATGAAGCTAAAACTGAAAAAGTAATTCACAAACTTTATTTTCCCCATGCAAATAAAAAACAAACAGCAATAGCAAAATACCAGTCAGCTTTAACTTTTTAAATATTCAATTCAGTTCAATCACTTAGTCGTGTCCGACTCTTTGTGACCCCATGGCCTGACTGCAGCTCACCAGCTCAGATTCATGTCCATTGAGTCGGTGATGCCATCCAACCTTCTTATCCTCTGTCATCCCCCTTTCCTCCTGCTTTCAATCTTTCCCAGCATCAGGGTCTTTTGCAATGAGTCAGTTCTTTGTATCAGGTGGCCAAAGTATTGGAGTTTCAGCTTCAGCATCAGTCTTTCCAATGAATATTCAGGACTGATTTCCTTTAGGATTGACTGGTTTGATCTCTCAGTCCAAGGGACTCTCAAGAATCTTCTCCAACACCATAGTTCAAAAGCATCAATTCTTTGGTGCTCAGCTTTCTTTATAGTCCAATTCTCACATCCATACATGACTACTGGAAAAAACACAGCTTTGACTAGATGGACCTTTGTTGGCAAAGTAATGTCCCTGCTTTTTAATATGCTGCATGGTTGATCATAACTTTTCTTCCAAGGAGCAAGCACCTTTTAATTTCATGGCCGCAGTCACCATCTACAGTGATTTTGGAGTCCAAAAAAAATAAAGTCTCTCACTGTTTCCATTGTTTCCCCATCTATTTGCTATGAAGCAATGGGACTGGATGCCATGATCTTAGTTTTCTGAATGTTGACCTTTAAGCCAACTTTTTCACTGTCCTCTTTCACTTTCATCAAGAGGCTCTGTAGTTCTTCGCTTTCTGCCAAAAGGTGATGTCATCTGCATATCTGAAGTTATTGATATTTCTCCTGGCAGTCTTGATTCCATCTTGTGCTTCATTCAGCCTGGCATTTCATATGATGTATTTTGCATATAAGTTAAATAAGCAAGGTGACAATGTACAGCCTTGATGTACTTCTTTCTGGATTTGGAACCAGTTTGTTGTTCCTTGTCCAGTTCTAACTGTTGCTTCTTGACCTGCATACAGATTTCTCAAGAGGCAGGTCAGGTGGTCTGGTATTCCCATATCTTGAAGAATTTTCCACAGTTTGTTGTGATCCACACAGTCAAAGGCTTTGGCGTAGTCAGTAAAGCAGAAGTAGATGTTTTTCTGGAACTCTCTTGCTTGTTTGATGATCCAGCGGATGTTGGCAATTTGATCTCTGGTTCCTCTGCCTTTTCTAAATCCACCTTCAACATCTGGAAGTTCATGGTTCGTGTACTGTTGGGATTTTAAATATTGGGTTGGCCAAAAGGTTCATTTGGGTTTTTCCATTAGATCTCACAGAAAAACTCAAACAAACTTTTTGGCCAACTCAATAGTTGTATTTCTTTTCAAATAAAATGATACTCAGTATCTCTAATCCAGACTTGAGGAATCAGGAAGAATGGATTTACCAGAGTTAAAAGCATGAACTCTAAACAGATAGCCTGGGTTTCAATCCCAGTGGCACCACATTCTATGTCCCTTTAAATAAGTTACATAAGCTTTTTTGACTGAATTTTACTTTTCTCCTCTGTAAAATGAGGCAGGGGGCAGGTAAGTAGTTTTCTCCTTTATAGACTTGTCATGAGCAGTAAATCAACCACATACAGCACAGAATCTGACACCAAGTAATTACTAAGTAAATGTAAGCTATTATGCTAATGAGAGAGCACAGACTATAAGAAAATAAAAATAACCTGTCATCCCACCATCCAGATAATTATTTCTTTAATATTTTATATTTGGTAAATTTGATACATTTTTTTCAACATGAATTTAAAATGTTCAACAGTCTCATGTGTTTACTAAAAGGATTACTTACACATGGTTGCAAACACAAACCTTATCTTTGGGAAGAGCAATAAAGGTCTATAGAAGATTCTGGACTCAGTTTCTACCTACATAATGCCATAACAGTGGGAAGGCAATTGTGGATAGCCAGTTGCCTCCATATTATCAAGAAACATGAGCAATTCGTTAATACTCATTGTGCTATGCTGTGCTTAGTCACTCAGTGGTGGCCGACTCTTCACCACCCCATGGATTGTAGCCTTCCAGGCTCCTCCGTCCATGGGGATTCTCCAGACAAGAATACTGGAGTGGGTTGCCATGCCTTCCTCCAGCGGATCTTCCCAACCCAGGGATCGAACCCAGGCTCCCGCATTGCAGGTGGATTCTTTACCATCTGAGCCACCAGGGAAGCCGTAATACTCATTACTCCTAATCAAAGCATTATTTGTCCATATTATGTCTGTGAGCAAATAGGTAACTGTGATTTGAACTCTTCAATTCATACCATACTGTAGTGTGAAGGGAGGCTGAGGGTCACGTCTCATCTCCACATTGCATAGATGGGGGAGCTGGGGTGCAGAAAGAAAACAAAACATAAACAAAGCTACAAGTTTCCATCTCCAAGTTACCCCTGAATGTGTCCACCACTCAGGTTCCCCTGTCACACTACGAGGTTAGATTAGCCCTCTGATATCCTTTCCAGTTAAAAAATGCCATGAATCTGTGGTCCCTGACATCTGGCCACCAAACGTCTGTGAGATAAATGTTTCTGACTCCTCTGTGAGCCAGTTGTTTTCTTTTACCTAGACACTGAAATACTGGCTCCTTGCCTCACAAAGGTGCATAAAGATGGGAATAAGGAGGTCAGCAGCCCCTCCAAGGGTCTCTTCGGGGTCTTTTAGGCAACAGTCAGATTAATCACCTCAGAAGTTTGGCTTAGCACTCTGGATTTAGCTTCTGATGAAGCCCGGGTCCCTCAGCCTCCTCTGAACCTTCCACATAAAACACTGATATGTCCCAACTTCATCTGGACAGCAGCGGCCTGACAATGGAAAAACAGCTGACTAGAAGTGACTTTCCAGAAACCTAACAAAGGCATTAAGACAGGGTCCATGTCTGTTTTGTCTGTCTAAAGCAGTGCCTGGCACTTATCAGAAATGTGATAAAAAATTTTAAGTTGATTAGAAATTGTATCCAGCACCAAGGAAGTACAGTTTCTCAGATACTAGGCTCTTGGCCTGTCAAGTACTTTCTAAGATCTGACTTTTTAGTAGAGGCAGCTTGACACAGCAGTGAAGAACACAGGCTTCAGAAATGCACGAGAGTGTTTACATCCCAGTTACTTAGCTCAGAGTATGCATTTCATCTGTCTGTGCCTCTGTTTCCTCATCTACAATATAGAGACCAAGAAGCTACTTCAAGGGACCTTGTGAAGATGAAACTAGATAATACATATAAAGTATTCATAATACAGCATGGAATATAGTCAGCATCAATAAATGCTTGCTCTCTCATTATTATTATTAGGGCTAATTTAATCATTATACCTAGAGAACGGCGTGGCAACCCACTTCAGTATTCTTGCCTGGAGAATCCCATGGACAAAGAGGAACCTGATGGGCTACAAGTCCACAGGGTCGCAAACAGTTGGAATGACTGAAGCAACTTAGCACGCATACATGCACACAATCATTGTACCAACTCTGTGAAGGAGGTATTTCTAATACCCAGATTTTGGCTGAAGAAACTGAGATTCAAAGAGTTTAAGTGAGGCAGTGATTCCTCTAGAACTTGTTAGTGACCAGAAGACCTATGAATTAAACCCAGAAGTGAACAGCTCAAGGGAATTAATAATGCTGATATGTGGTTCAGACAGTGGACACTGGAGGCGGGAAGCCAAGTCTGAATCTTGGCTTCATCATTTTCAGTTACGTGTCTTTGAGCACTTACTAAGAATAATACATCCTGTATCCCAGGGATGTTGCCAGACTTAAATGAGATAATGCTTATTATTCGTTAGCCCAGGGACCTGCACTCAGCAGGAGCCCCTTAAATGTTCTTTCATTTTTTTCGTTATGATCAGCAATGGCCTTAGTCAACTCCACTTCCTCCAAAAGCCCACCCACACTTTAGAGTCCTCTATGACTCTGTCTTCCTGACTTCCCTGAAAACACACTTGCTTGTGTAGTCTCGGTCCTGTGTCATCCTTCCTTCAAATTATCTCAGCTACAGTCTCTGACATCTCTTGATCTCTCCCACCACATTGCCACAGTCCCAGTTTGGGTACCATCTTTCCTTCTCTGGATGCTGAAGCACCCTCCTTGGTTTTCTCCGTCCTCCTTGTCTTGATCACCTCCAGCCTGTTCTTCACCCTGTACCTGCAGTAGTATTGAATATTTCTCATGTGCACGAATGTCACTTGACTCCCTAAGTCCTTCAGTGGGCTCCACTGTTCTCAGAACACTTCCAACCTCACTCATTGTTTTTCTTCACGTCCCGCATGCTCTGTATCCCCTCACCTCCAGCATGCCGCACATGCTGTCCTCTTTGCCAAAAATGTTGTTCACCTTCTTTTTCCCTGGTGCACCCCTACTTATCATTCAGATTTCCCCCTGATTTTACTTTTCTCAGGAAGCCTTCCCTAACCCTGAACTCTCAGCTTGATGGCCCTTCTCAGAGGTCCTGGATGTGTGTGTGTGCTCAGTCACTCAGTCGTGTCAGACTCTTTGAGACCCCATGGACTGTAGCCCACCAGGCTCCTCTGTCCATGGGATTCTCCAGGCAAGAATATTGGAATGGGTTACCATTTCCTCCTCCAGGGATTCTTCCCGGCTCAGGGATGGAACTCGCATCTCCTATTTCTCCTGCGTTGGCAGGCAGCTTCTTTACCACTGAGCCAGCGGGGAAGCCTGTTTTATTTCATAGCACTTCCCAAATGCTTTATAATTTTCTTGCTCCTTGCATGTTTCCTCTACTAGATCATAACCTCTGTGGAGACAGGGCCATGTATACTATGTCTGCTACCTTTACAAGTTATATAAACAGCCCTAATGCCCAGCACAGGGCCTGGCACATAGTGGTACTGAACAAATGTTATTGACTAAATGGATACATGAAATTGGTAAAGTCCAATAAGACAGAGGAGGCTAAGAAAATTCATCCTAGTGGCAAGAGTGAGGTTTCTCATTACTAGTTCAATACCCTGTCAGTCAAATTGGTAGATGGGATTCCTTCAAACTTAAATAATTTATCGCAGAATAAAGGTGCCATTTTTCAATGTGCCAGTAGCAGTGGCTGCCTAAAGACCCAGACTGGACTAAATGGCATCAACAGTTATATTTTGAAACTGTGAAAAAATGCATGAATATTGTTTAATAGGATTTATAGGTCTATGTGAGAATGAGGCGAGGACTGAGACCTAAAGTCCAGTTAGAGCTCAGTTCTCCTTACTTCTAATCAACATACTACTTACCCACATTATGCTGCCTGATGTGCAATTAATGAGACCATACCCCAGACCTGCTCTCTGAAACCATGTTGCTATAAAGCAGGGATTCTCATGCAGGGGTGGGTTTGGGAGGAGGGGTTGCCCTTCATGGGGATATTCAGCAGTATCTGAAAACAATTTTTTTTTTTAATTGTCACAACAATCAAAAAGGTGGGGAAGGCTCAATACTGGCATCTAGTAGGTAGGGGGTGCTACTAAACCTACAACGCACAGCATAGACCTCCTCCCCCATCCTTCAGGCCCTGCACCCCCAACCTCTCTGCCACCACCAGCAAAGAATTATCCAGCCCCAAATGACAATAGTGCTGAAGCTGAGGATCCCTGCTGGAAAGCAAAGCTTATAGACAGAAACAGAGAGGACCAGAAAAGTGTAAATCTCCACAGAGGCAGAGAGACTTGTGGGTGAACAGCCCATTTAAAGTCATGAAGTTTGAATTAAAATATAAAATACTCTGCAGGCCAAACAGAGCTCCTCACAGGCTGCATGTGCAATGAGGACTCTCAGGGGAAGTCTTGGCTGAATGAGCAAGTCTTGGTCCGTGCCTCAAGAGCAACAAATGGAACATTCTCTCCCCTGCTACCTCCTGAAAGATTTACTATTATGGCCTCTCAGAATCAAGGGAAAACTTGGATTAAAAGTGTTTTCCAGAGAAGGCATTAAGCCTGATCACTCAAATGCCTTTTCTTGTAAAGGGTGGCCTAAAGGTCAGAAAACTGTCTTACCCCCAGCTTCATGTGCCGGTTGCCTTAAAATCCTCTAACGTTCTTATCTGACCAAAGGGAAATAGGGCTGCTGAGTACTGGGGCGTGCAGCCAAAATGGACATTGTCGTCAGAGAAATCCTTATGAAATAGGTTGTTTTTATCTTAGCATATTATTGCTTTTCCTACTGTTCATGGTTTAATTAAAACCCAGAACTGTACAGGAGAAAAGCAGACAAGGCAATTCCTTTTGAGGAACTGGAAACACATCCTGGATTTACATTGGAATGCTTTCTTCTTACAAAGGCTTTAAGACATTACACAGACTGAATAACTGGTTTGTTCTTTATCCAGCTTGGATAAGGGAGGTTGAAGTCCCCTGTTTCCGAATGGAAGCCAGTGAGTGTACAGACCCAGCTTAGAAGCTGGAGTCTTTATAAATTTAAAGCATATTTTATAATTCCATTGATTTACAGTAAATAGGGGAAAGAGTGAATTTGAGTTGTGAATATATACTGAAATTTTTACTGTGATATTAGTATTTTCATGTTCATAAAGTAGCATTAAGAAATGTCTTACAATAGAATGACTAATAGAAGCACTCATTATTCCCCTCTACAATTCTTGAGGTTCCTTGTCTTCAAACTATTGCTCTAACTATTGCTGCCTATCAGAATGTTCTTACCACTCACATCTCTACAGATTCAGCTTCTCCCCGTCCTCTAAAGGCTATCTCAAATGCCACCACCTCTAGGAAGTCTTCTTGGAATCTGACTCCATGTCCCAATTAAGTATGAGAGTTTCCTGCTTTGCACTTTATCTGTTACTGTATTGTGGCCTTTCTGTAATTTTTAATATATTTGTATTTTTCATATCTTTATGCTCTGTGCCTTATTCGTCCCCCCCCACCACCACTTTGCCTGCCAGTGCAGGAGACATAAGAGACTTGGATTCAATCCCTGGATCAGGAAGATTCCCTGGAGAAGGAAATGGCTACCCACTCCAATATTCTTGCCTGGAAAATCCCACAGACAGCCTGGCAGGCACAGTCCAAGGGGTCGCAGAGTCCAACATGACTGATGCGGCTTAGCACGCACACACTCCTACAGTCTTTGGCACTGTGTCTTAGAAATAGTAAACCTTCAGTGCATATTGGCTCTCTGGGGTAAGTGATGGGTAGGTGCATGGATTTGGTTAGATTCCCCGACATGATCATGCTAGTCATTAGCAAACCCTTTCTTTTAAGTAGGTCAGAAGTAAACTTGAATAGCCCTGATCAAATGTTCACAAGTTCCAAATAAGTAGACCCAGAAATTTAGTCTCATTCTAGGTGTTCTGTCCTACATCTGACCACACAGGAGAGAATGTCAAGATCATAGAGTCCAGGTAGCAGCATGGCACCTACACAGCATGGGGTAGGAGTGAAAAATCCACACTGGAATCTTAACTCTTCTACCTGCTTGCACTTGGCAAGTTACTTAGCATCTCTGTGCAAATTTACTCGTGTGTAAACAGATAAAGACATTTACTATATTATAATTTTTAAGATTAAATGAGATCTTCTAGGTATAGTGGTTAGCAGAGTGGCTGAACCTAGTAAGAACTCAGATTTGGTGGTGTTGTAATTACGATTCTTATCCTCATCGATTAAAATCAAGTCATGTTTCTATGATTTAGAATTTATATACGGGCTTCCCTGGTGGCTCAGTGGTGAACAATCCTCCTGCAATGCAGGAGATGTGGGTTGGATCCCTGGGTCAGGAAGATCCCCTAGAGGAGGAGACGACACTCATGGCAATCCTCTCCAGTATTCTTGCCTGGGAAATCCCATGGACAGAGGAGCCTGGTGGGCTGCAGTCCATGAGATCACAGAAGAATTGGACACAACTGAGCGACTGAACAAACATGCATATGTGTGTACATATATATGTATATATATATAGAGAGAGAGAGAGAGTGAGCATATATTTATATATCTTTATTTCATGCACCTATCCATTAATGACCCCAGAAACAATGCCAAGGACTATGGTGGGCGGCGGGGTGGGGGGGCGGATGGATAAGGCACAAGGTGTAAAGTTGAGTAGGGAGGTAAGAAATAAACAAGCTGGCTACTTGCTCCAACGTCTCTTGATAAATTGGGAGAAGTTACTTGTCTTATTTTTGTAGGTACTGTAAGAATTAAAATAAAAAATTTAGTGGGAAATGTGTTTGGTTTTATTATGCTTTTCATTCTACAGTCTTTTCAATGAGAGCCAAAATCTTCTGTTCTAAGTGACTACATTTTGTCTCTTTCTTTGCTGCTTGCTAGCAGCTGCTCTAAATTGAGGCTGTCCTCCATCTCCGGAATCCTCTTTAGTCTTATCTGTCGTTGCCCACCTCTCACTTGCTTTAGTCACTTGCCAAGACAGCTGGCTCAGCAACCGATCCCAACTGCCAATCAGAAAAGTGGATCAGGTCTCCACTGACTTCTCAGCTAGGTCTGGGGGGGATGCCACAATGATGGAGAGAGCACACCCTGTATCCCCACCAAACTTATAGTAATGCAGTGAGTCAAACACTATATAATTTATTACTTTATTTTTTGGGTGCATATATTGTATTTTTATTTATTTTTTTAAATTGTCTTATAGTTGATTTTGTTTCTTTAATCAAACACTTCAATCATTAAATTAGAAAAACAAATTGCTCTGAAGGTAAATCAGAGGCTTCAGGGGAAGAAGAGAGGAACAAAACCCTTCTTGCTCAGCACCTTGTCTTTCAGTCTCAGCTGAAAATGTCACCTCCTCAGAGAAACCTTCCATGACCATTCAAGCAAATCAGCCACTCTACTGCATCCCCCAATTTATTTTACAGAGTCTACATTTTAAAAAATGAAGTATAATTGACAAATAACATTAGTTGTAGGTGTATGTTATAATGGTTATGTTCAGTTCAGTTGAGTTGCTCAGTTGTGTCCAACTCTTTGCGAGCCCATGGACTGCAGCATGCCAGGCTTCCCTGTCCATCACCAACTCCTGGAGTTTACTCAAACTCATGTCCATCGAGTCAGCGATGCCATCCAACCATCTCATCCTCTGTCGTCCCTTTCTCCATTCATCTTCAATCTTTCCCAGCATCAGGGTCTTTTCAAATGAGTCAGTTCTTCATAAAGAAAGTATTGGTGGCCAAAGTATTGGAGTTTCAGCTTCAGCATCAGTCCTTCCAATGAATATTCAGGACTGATTTTCTTTAGGATGGACTAGCTGGATCCCCTTGCAGTCCAAGGGACTTTCAAGAATACTTCCCTAACACCACAGTTCAAAAGCATCAGTTCTTTGGCGCTCAGCTTTCTTTGTAGTCCAACTCTCACATCCGTACATGACTTCTGGAAAAACCATAGCTTTGACCAGACAGACCTTTGTTGACAAAGTAATATCTCTGCTTTATAATATGCTGCCTAGGTTGGTCATAACTTTTCTTTCAAGAAGGAGCAATCTTTTAATTTCATGGCTGCAGTCACCATCTGTAGTGATTTTGGAGCCCAAAATAATAAAGTCTGACACTGTTTCCACTATCTCCCCATCTATTTCCCATGAGGTGATGGGACCAGAGGACATAATCTTAGTTTTCTTAATGTTGAGCTTTAAGCCAACTTTTTCACTCTCCTCTTTCACTTTCATCAAGAGGCTTCTTTAGTTCCTCTTCACTTTCTGCCATAAGGGTGGTGTCATCTGCATATCTGAGGTTATTGATATTTCTCCTGGCAATCTTGATTCCAGCTTTGTGCTTCTTCCAGCCGCGCTTTTTTTTTTATTCTATCCTCATAAATAAAGCAAGCCTTATATACAGCTTCATATTCCTCATATATTTTCAGTCTGTTGTTCAGTGTCTCTATACTGTTGCTTCCTGACCTGCATACAGGTTTCTCAAGTGGCAGGTCAGATGGTCTGGTATGCCCATCTCTTTCAGAATTTTCCATAGTTTATTGTGATCCACACAGTCAAAGGCTTTGGCATAGTCAATAAAGCAGAAATAGATGTTTTTCTGGGAACTCTCTTGCTTTTCTGATGATCCAGTGGATGTTGGCAATTTGATCTCTGGTTCCTCTGCCTTTCTTAAAATCAGCTTGAACATCTGAAAATTCACAGTTCACGTACTGTTGAAGCCTGGCTTGGAGAATTTTGAGCATTACTTTATTAGCGTGTGAGATGTGTGCAATTGTGCAGTAGTCTGAGCATTCTTTGGCATTGCCTTTTTTGGGATTGGAATGAAAACTGACCTTTTCCAGTCCTGTGGCCACTGCTGCATTTTCCAAATTTGCTGGCATATTGAGTTCAGCACTTTCACAGCATCATCTTTTAGGATTTGAAATAGCTCAACTGGAATTCCATCACCTCCACTAGCTTTGTTTGTAGTGATGCTTCCTAAGGCCCTCTCAACTTCACATTCCAAGATGTCTGGCTCTAGGTGAGTGAGCACACCATTGTGATTATCTGGGTCATGAAGATCTTTTTTGTATAGTTCTTCTGTGTATTCTTGCCACCTCTTCTTAACATCTTCTGCTTCTGTTAGGTCCCTACCATTTCTGTCCTTTATTGAGCCCATCTTTGCATGAAATATTCCCTTGGTATCTCTAATTTTCTTGAAGAGATCTCTAGTCTTTCCCATTCTGTTGTTTGCTTCTATTTGTTTGCATTGATCGCTGAGGAAGGCTTTCTTATCTCTCCTTGCTATTCTTTGGAACTCTGCTCTCTTAGTTACTTTCAAATATGCAATAGTCTCATTAACTATAGTCACCATACTTTGCATCTTTATGACTTACTTATTTTTTAACTAGAAGTTCGCGCTTTTGATTTCTTTCAACTCATTTGCTTTTGCCTCCCCCTCCCCCACACCCCTGCCACTGGCAACCACCCAGTCTATTCTCTGTATCTTTGAGCTTGGGGTAGGGATTTTTTGCTGGTGTTTTTTAGATTCCACATATAAGTGAGACCATGGTCCTTGTCTTTTTCTTTCTGACTTAGTTCACTTAGCATAAAGCTATCAAGTACCATGTAAGTAGTCATAAATGGTAAGATATCCTTCTTTTTAGGGATGAATAATATTCCACTGAGTGTGTGTGTATGTGTGTATATATGGTGTGTGTGAGTGTGTTTACAAAACACATCTTCTTTATCCATTCATCTACCAATGGACACTTAGGTTGTTCCCACATCTTTGCTGTTGTAAATAGTGCTGCAGTCAACTTGGGGGTACATGTGTCTTTTTGAGTTAGTGGTTTCATTTTCTTTGGATAAATACCTAGAAGTGGAATTGCTGGATCACTATTCTTTTCGCCATCTGAAATAACCTTGTTGATCTAATGTTTACTTGTTTATTGTCTCTCTCCTTCTTCTAAAATATAAACTCAATGAGCTAAACCTTAATACATTATTCACTGCTGCATCTCCAACATTTAGAGGTGTGCCTAGAATTTAATAGCTGCTAAAAATATTACCTTCTATCAGTGGATGAATGAACTAACCAAAAAGAGTTTCCTGTTCCTTGCAGATCCAAACGCACCAGGTTATAAAATTCAGGCACTGACTGGAGAGAGTGGGGAGGATGATGGCAGTTATGTTAGAATTCCCCGTGTTTGGTTCAACTCAGTTCAGTCCTGCACGTATTTATTGAATTCCTATTATGGGCCAGGCAGTGAACTTCACACTCAGGATTCAGCAAAGAAAAGTCAAAGTCTTACCCTTCTCTCACTTAGAGCCTGGCAAGGGAGATAGACACTTCATAGCAATTATAGAAGTAATTGAATAGCTTTTACTTTGGACCAGGTAGAATTCTAAGCACTTTCATGAGTTACCTCATTTAATCCTCACCATAACCCTTTATGTTAGGAGCAATAATGATACCCAAAGAAGAGAGCAGGTATCTTTATCTGTCTACTGACTTCTTAGCACCATGTACAGTGTTTGGCATATATAGATGCTGGACAAATAGGATCAGTAATATATGCATGTTTTTAAAGGGGAGGATGGTATTTGAGAGCAAGTAGCAGATGGATTTGACCCTGTCTGAGGCATTAAGAAACCACTCTCTGATGTGATATTTAAGGACTTGATGAATGAATAGGAATTTGCTCTGCTTTGACTCAAGAGTAAAAACCTGGGCGAACTTAGCCTGACTGATCTTAAATAAGTTAATTTCGTCTCTTAACTACCCCCACCCAGAATTTAATTTTCTTAGTAAAATGAAAGACCATGATGACGCAACTTTCCCAAAGGAGGTTGTAAAAATATGCTAAAAGAGACTGATCAGAGTAGCTTTCCCATAGAAGTTGGGCTTCAGTGAGAGAAGGCAACAGAACTGGCACTGATGGGAATAGGTTGCTTAGAGACCCCCAGGTCCACTGACCCCAAGGCAAGAGTTCTAGTTGGGACTTTGCAGGACAAAGTTGCTTGTTGAGCTCCCATGAGTTCAGTTTAAAGAAAGCTTGGAACAGCCTGATCCATAGTGAAGCACTCATCAGTCTCCCAACTAATTACTTTTGTTTTTTTTTTTTTTTTTTGGCCATTTGATGTCGGAACCTGGCATTTGGAAGTCTTCTGGGGCATTTGTTGTCCCTGGGCCAGACTCCAGGCCCTTCTGGCATGGCACCTAAAATGGGTCACCTTTATCTTTCCCTCCTCCTGGCTTCTCGTTTCCCTTTCTCTCTGGTTGTGGGCGCTCCCTGCAGGCACCCCTGCCACTGCCGTGGAGCCTCCCTTCACCATAGAAAGATTCCATTCTCTCCTGGCAGCTGCGCTCTGATCTGTGATGACATGAGGCACATCAGAGTCCAGTTGCACTTTTGGAAAAAATGACTGCCCTTTATTTTCTGGGTTTCCAGTAAGATCATTTTCTTTTAATGGGAACCTTTCATAAATAATACCTAATGCAAATTATGGATCTCTTTATTATATGGGCAAATACCATATTATCATCATTCCTCATACTGGGTACTGACGACACACTTGGACAAAATATCAGAGATGGAAGCCAGTCTGTCCTTTGCCAGTGGGCTAGACACTCAGAATGTAAAGGTGAACATGGTAGGTTGACCAAAACTGCCTGGCACTGGGTGGCCTTGGATGACCCTGAATAACCCTGCGTGGCTCTAGGTGACTCTGGGTGGCACTGGGTGATCTTGAGTGATGCGAGATGGCCCTGCGAGATTCTGGGTGAGCTTGAGTGGCCTGGGTGATCCTGAATGACCTTGAAGAAAAGCATGGATCTTTAACGTCAATCTTTTGAGAGGTCCATAATCCCAAAGAAACGTTTTAGAACTTCTACCTGCTGTCGCCTGTATAATGATATGATAGTTTATTAGTTCTTTTTTCTGGAAAACATACTCCATTAGAGCAAGGATGATATCTTATATCCTGTATCCCCATCACTCAGTCTGATGGCTGATATAAAGTCAAGTAGAACTAATTGTTGGGCAAAAGTGACATGACAAATAATTTATGAGAATGGTGTTTGAAAAACTTGCCCTGTTACCCTGACCCTTCAAGTCAAAGCATGAAATGAAATACCTTACTCCAGAGGTTCTCAAATTTTAAGTAAGAATCACATGGATTGCAAAAATACTCAGATTCCTTGTCTATCCCCAGAGAGTCTGAATCAATAGCTTGAGAGCTATTGTGATCTTTACAAGATCATCAAGTGATTGTGATACAGAAACACTGGATCTCCTGGTTTGGTGGTGCATGGGGAGCAAGGTCTGTTTGTCTTTGGATAAATTATTATATCCTCTCAGCCCGTTTTTTCTTCCATAAAATGGAGTTGTTCAGAGAATCAAGGAGAGAAAGACGCAAAAGCACAGAGTAGTTGGAATAGTGCAGTGCACACCACCCACCTGGGAACCACTCATCCGAGGAGATTGCAAATCCGGTTTCCCTGTTCCTTGCCCATTCTCAGATGGGTAGGTAGGGTCCGTAGGCCTGGCACTAAATCAGTCATTTTAAACTGGGACTGGAGAAGGCATTTATAATTGAGGTTGTGAGGTACTGACTGGTTGGGAGTGCCTTGTTTGTGTCCAGTTAATGTTCATTTCTTTATTTAGTTCTTTGAGGATAATTATGGGCAGCACCATCAGTGAGTATTTTTTCACCTAGGAAGTACTTATTGAAGGCCTACCAGTGACTCCGAAGGTATTTACTAAATGCCTACTGTGCATATCTAAGACTGAAATACGCAAAGTTGAAGCATGTCTCTTCATGCATGCCATAATCTCCAGCTTTATGATGGACTCAAATTCGCTTCATTTGTGGAGGGAACTCCACAAAAATTATAAAATATCTTTCAGAAGCTTTCCCCCATATATGTGGATTCATTCACTCATTCATTAGCTTATTCATTCAACTAATACTGATTGAGTACCTGCTTCATTCAGGCAATGGGTGAGGCACTACCAGTACAAAGATGAATTAGATGTTGATATCTCCCTTGAGAAGTTTACAGTTTCATTGTTTAGATAAGATAGGTAAGTAAATGCCATAAGATACTGTGATTAAGGGCTGATATTGTTGTTATAGACAATAGCAATTAAACTTATGAAGCACTTACAAAATTCTAGGCCCTGTGTTTAACCCTTCATATGAGCCGCCCTATTTAGTCCTCACGCTATCATGTAACATTCTGTTATTATTCTGTTACTATCCTCATTAACTCTGTAATGAGACTTGCTGTTGCCATTGTTCTTCAGTGGCTCAGTCATGTCTGACTCCTTGTGACTCCATGGACAGTCATTTTAAATTGGGACTGGAGAAGACAGTTATAATTGAGGCTATAATGAACAAGGTACATCACATGTTTATTATCTCCTTTCATTCAAGAAAGTGGGAGGAAAACTGTGTTGTTCCCATTTTATAGATGTAGAAACTAAGGTTAACAAGTATTAAAGCTGTGTTTATGTCTTCCCAGCCAGTAAGTGAATGCACTGGGATTCAAACTCAGGTCAGGTTCCCTGTCCCTCACTATCTCCCACAGTTTTCTCAAACTCATGTCCATTGAGTCAGTGATGCCATCCCACCATCTCATCCTCTGTCACCCCCTTCTCCTCCTGCCCTTAATCTTTCCCAGCATCAGGGTCCATTCCAACGAGTCAGCTCTTCACATTGGGTGGCCAAAGTATTGGAGCTTCAGCTTCAGCATCAGTCCTTCCAATGAATATTCAGGGTTGATTTCCCTCAAGATTGACTGGTTGGATCTCCTTGCTGTCCAAGAGACTCTCAAGAGTCTTAGAGATGTTAAGTATGTTGCCAAAGATCACACAGTAAGTCAATATAAAAGACTGGCTTAAACCCAAGTGGTGTAATGGCAGCACCACTCTCTTAACCACACCCACTCGTTCATTACTCTGAAGGTTTTTGTGGCCATGGAGCTCAGAGAAGGCTGACGAGAACAGTAAGAACAGCCTTGGCAGTGACAATTGAACAAGGTGCATCACATGCTTATTATCTCCTTTCATTCAAGAAAGTGGGAGGAAAACCTTGTTGTTCCCATTCTATAGATGCAGAAACTAAGGTTAACAAGTATTAAAGCTGTGTTTATATCTTCCCAGCCAATAAGTGAATGCACTGGGATTCAAACTCAGGTCAGGTTGGTCCCAAAGCCATCTTCCATTTGACTCATTACTGATCAGGGATTAGATGTTCTGTATCTCCCAGGAAAATGCCTCCGGATTTGCTTATCTGTTGGAGGTTTGAGATTATCCACACAACTAATCCAGACCATTTAGGCATTGTCTAGACACCACCTGATTTGGGATGACCCAACCTTGCCAGGTCTCTAGGTCTAAGGAAGTGACTGATAACATGATTATCAAAGGGTTAATGTTCTGTCCCCAGCAGTAGTTTGTCATCTTGTTGCAGTGGTCCAGAAATCAGGGGGAGAGCATGTTGGTGGAAGAGTGAACTTACATCCTGGCCTGCACTGACTCTATAATTACTTACAGCTCTAAGTCTTTGCTCTTGTGGGCAGACCAGCACATTTCTCCAATGCTAAATTAAGTATTTTCATGCAGAGGAGAGCCCATAAAGGCTCAAAAATTATCCTATCAGATTTCAAGGCAAACTTTTATATTAAATCTTATTTTTAAAATGTTCACTCAGGGGAATACTGGTTTTCCTTTATGGGCCGTTTAAATCATTACCTGTGCCTCTGAATTCAGCACAGAAAATATTCACCTGTTTCTCTTTATCATACTCAATAGTGTATTTGACAGAATTTATAAATCCCAAACTGATGATGTCTTATGCTTACCTTTCAGTGGTAAGATTTCCAAAATTATCACTATTTCCTGGGTCATAACCAAACCAACTCCCAAATCTAAATTGTTTGTATTTGGCAATTGGTCCTTTCCTTTAATATTCTCTCTCTGTCTCTGCAATCTCAGTGAGAGTTTTGGTAAAGTTGTGTAATCCTGGCATCAACTTCCTTGTTCCAGATTTTCATATGCCGTCAGGGCACACGGGTTGGTGAAAGGCCATTTCCCTTGGGTTTAGCCTCTATTCTTGTGTTGTGGCTTTAAATTTGTACAGCAAATAACTCAGAACCAAGTTATTGCCTCGGCATGAGTGCTGGCAGGAAAAAACAGCCGTAGTGGAACACAGAATCTGTCTGTGTTAGCCCTGTGTCACCGACTACTCGGCCCAGCTTTTGGCTTCACCTAAATGATAAATGGTCCTATTGTCTGGGTTTCGTATTAAAAAACTAGAACTCAATCTAGATTAAGCAAGGACAGAGACCCATTTCATTGCACTGTACTTTAATATTCCTGAGACCAGGGCTTTACGGGTGGCTCCTTTTAACAGTCATCTCTCTCCAGGGTGGAACACTGTGCTGCCTTTGTTTTATCTGATCTTTCAGCTAAATAAGAGATGGTCACTTATCCTCACGCCTCCCATATCCTGCTGGATTTCTCTTGCTAAAAGAGAAACTGACCACACGGGGAAAGAGAGAGGTTTCAGGCAGGGCATTTCAGCGTGTGTTTACAGGCAAGACTGACTTACTCAGCAAATCCTGCTCGGAGGAGCTGCAGCCAATGAAGAGGCTATATCTCGGCTTGCTTGGGGGCTTCTGAGTTTGAGCTGCATGCAGAAATGTAAGGCAGTGCTCTCTGGCGCTGATGGCAACATGGGACCCCGCTTCAGTTACTCCTCGGGCTCCCCAGCTCTGCAACACGGGGAGAGAGCCTCCATAAACATGTGGGTGATGTAGCCAGCTTTAAAGGCCGAGAGAATCCTGATGGATTCAGGAGACTGTTTTTTTATTTAGATTTTTTTCTTTTGCCTTCTTTTTTGGAAGATGAAATGCTTCTCTCGTTACCTGCCTTACATCTTCAGACCTCCGAACACCATCCTCTCTTCCAGCTGCCACACGGAAGGTACAGACCAGAGAGGGAGAGTGTCTGGGTGGGTGGGAAAAAGTGGGCTGGTGTCTGACTTCCCACAGGCTCTGCCGAGACTGCCTTCTGCAGCTCCTAGAAGACTCTCGTGCCTAGCAAAAGCGTCTATCTCACAGACTCAGATCTGCTTCTAAAATCAGTCTGTTTTCTACAAGGAAAGTCTTTTCTGAAGAGCAGGATAACAATTGCAAAGGTGGTCTCAGCACTGATGCAGCTGAGTAGAAAATAATTTAGAAATGTTTTGCCAATTCTTCTTGTTCTCTTTCACATGCAAACAAGTAACTGGAACTAACGTTAAGGGGAAAACAAATTGCTGTAGGTGCCGCCACATACATTTATCCAAGCTCTCTTGTTTTGTCACTGTCCTTTTAATAACTTGGTGTATGCCCAAGAAAGCAATTAGCAAAATAGAATGGGCTTATTACTGTATGACGGTGGAGCATTGGTTGGTTGTTGGGTTGATTTGCTCAGAGTCTGTACTTGGGGTGCAGGGCAAGAAGATTGCAGCTGAGTTTCAGTGCTTGCTGGCAATGTGGTCTGTGAGGTCCTAAGTTGATGCCTTAAGGCGAGGGTGAGCCGAGTCTTATACAAACAGTTCCTGGTCCTTTGGGGGACCTTCTCTGCACCCTCTAACCTAGCGTGCTATGTCTGCGTGAGGAGGGACTTTCTACATGCACGTGTGCAACGCCTTGTAAACATACTGGCAATTCCCCGTCAACTAAGCACTGCAGCTTTCAACATTTCTAGAGTCAGTAGCTGGTCTTGCATCTTCTCTGTGTGATTTGCCTGTTTCTTTTGATCTGACACATCCTAGGAAAAGAGCAATTTCAAGAAAAGTCTGGCTGTTTTTCAGCTGTAGGGGTTGTCCTACAAGCAGTCCTTGATAGAGAGCTAAGGTTGGTGAGGAACAGCAACTCTGCCTCAGGTCCAGACATACTCTTCTGGAAGTGAGCCGGTGAGCAGCCTGTTCTGAAAACCCATCCTCATTTCTCATCCTCACAGGAAGAGCCTTGGACTAGGGGCTGTGTATTTAAAATAAGAGAAGTGTGTATTATACCATAAAGATGCTTTTTAATCAGTATCCTCAGGAAATGGGAGTAGAAGTTTGGAACTGAAATTGAGGGTGGTATTTTCCATAGGCATTGATAATTCATAGATTTTTTTTAAATTTGGATATTTACTTTAAAATGTTATTGGTGGCTAAAGGAGATGGCCCACTGAGAAGCCTTTCTTCCCTCATAGAGACTTAGCAAGTCCCTATATATTCTGGGGAGAGATAAAGGGTAGCATGGATAGACATCTCCATGAAGGGAACTTTCCAAATACAAAAGACTTAAACTCATATAGGAAGCTGCCTCAGTGATTTCTGATTGGTGCCCTGCCTCTCCTCCCAGCATGAACTTTGAGAACTCAAACACTTTGTCTATTCAGTTGCTGTTTTGTATATGAATCAGACTAATGATCCTATCTTAGGGGACAGACAGAATACCTATATTGGGCAGACAGAATACCACCACCATGAGAACTTCCTTGAACTGTTTTTTTAAATCAGATTTAACTGATTAATTCCATAAAAATGGAAACCTCATTTTATTCATGTCAAAGCAAACAATCTCTGAATCACCAGCTATCATCAGATGTAGGTGGTGGGGGGAGAAAGACTATAAATTTCTTGTAAACCTTTTAAAGACGATGGTCAAGGGGAATAGCCTCTGCCAAACATTAAAATCATGGATAAGGTTCTGGGGCAGAGTAGAAAAGGTAGGAGTTAAATATCAAGAGGCCAGGGCCAAGTCCCTTAATTGCTCTATGCCCAGTTTCATCTCTAACATGGAAATAAAGAGGCCTTCCAGGATGTTGGACTTACCAGGTAGATCAGTGGTAAAGAATCTGCCTGCCAATTCAGGAGATATGGGTTCAATCCCTGGGTTGGGAAGATCGCCTGGAGAAAGAAATGGCAACCCACTCCAATATTCTTGTTTTAGCAATCCCATGGACAGAGGAGCCTGGCAGGCTATAGTCCCCAGGGTTGCAAAAGAGTTGGACACAACTTAGCAACTAAACAATAGCTACCAGGATGTTAAAAATTAAGTGTGATAATTAAAGTTCTTCATAAAACTTACTACATGATAGATGCCCTCCATTTTTTAGTCCCACACCCAATGTACTTTCTTAGATATTCAAGTCTCTGTTATCATACTCTCTTAAGCAATAAAGTGGTTTCCCCCCAGACAGATCATAGGGTCACTAGAAACTTGTTACTAGTTTGTTACTAGTTGAAACTTGTTACTAGTTGAAACTTATTTAGAGTTTGAGGAGAAAAAGATGTCAAAATGAATCTGAGTTTATGTTTCTACATGGTTAGCAATCCTGTTACTCTGTAGTCTATTCTGGAAAAGTTATGACTGGGAACATTTATTTAATTGAAAAAGACAGTAATGATTAACTTGTGTCTATTCCTGTGAAAGTCAAATAAATCCACACGGTCCAGACAATCCCCTTAAGAGTAATTCTAGAACAACTTTAAGAGCATTAACAATTCCTGTGCTGCTTCAGGGATGGAACCATCCTACTGAGAAGACAACATTATCCTCCCAGCTTTGCCTTGACTTTGTTCTCTCAACACAGGAAGATCCTGGGCACTGAGTCCTAGCTCTACCACTTGCCAACTGGGTGATGTTGGGTAGTTCCTTTATCTCTCTTAGCCTGTTGTTTAGTTGCTAAGACATGCCTGGCTCTTTTGCAACCCCATGGACTGCAGCCTGCCAGGCTCCTCTGTCTATGGGATTTCTCAGGCAACAATACTGGAGTGGGTTGCCGTTTTCTTCTCCAGGGGATCTTCCTGACCCAGGGATCAAGCCTGCAAATCCTGCATTGGCAGGCAGATTCTTTACCACTGAGACCCCTGGGAAGCACTTCCTCTTATCCTGAGTTCCCTCATTTGTAAAACATGGAAAGAAATATTTTCAGGATGGCATACACAGTGTGATGATAATGGTAACCAGCCTGTACTTCTATTTACTGCATCCAAGGCATTACCTAAACGCATTATATACAGCAACACATTGTACATAGGGTAAATCTATAATATGTAGTCAATAAATATTAGTTCCTTTTTCCTTCACTTTCTCATTCTCAGCCCTCAGGCCTGTTTCTTCATCCATCATATAGAGAGTTGGTCCATATATTGCAGTCAAAATTCTTGTCTGAAACATGATTCCACCCCACCACCTCAAACACAAACACACTTGCATTTAACCTGTCGATGACCTCCCCAGGACTGCTGCTGCTGCTGCTAAGTCACTTCAGTCGTGTCCGACTCTGTGTGACCCCACAGACAGCAGCCCACCAGGCTCCCCCGTCCCTGGGATTCTCCAGGCAAGAACACTGGAGTGGGTTGCCATGTCCTCCTCCAATGCATGAAAGTGAAAAGTGAAAGCGAAGTCGCCCAGTTGTGTCCGACTCTTAGCGACCCCATGGACTGCAGCCTACCAGGCTCTTCCGTCCATTGGATTTTCCAGGCAAGAGTACTGGAGTGGGGTGCCATTGCCTTCTCCGCCCCAGGACTGCTAGGTCCTGCATATTCTGACTCCTGCCTGACTTTCCTGAGTGACCCCAAACAAGCCTTCTTGTCGGCTCTCCAGCCATAAGCTGTCTGTCTCCATATTCTCCCTCTGACCACAAATTTGGGGGATGGTTCTCTCTCCCCTCTGCCCCATTCTTTGATTCAAGCCGTCTGTTCTCAACTGAAGCTGAGAAGCTATCCTTGACCCTCAGCTGATCTTAACTCTTTTTTAAAAAAATGTATTTACTTATTTGGCTCTGCTGGGTGTTAGTGGCAGCACATGGGATCCTCGATCTTCACTGAAGCATGTGGGATCTTTGTTGTGGTGTGCAAACTCTTAGTTGTGGCATGTGGGATCTAGTTCCCTGACCAGGGATTGCACCCAGGCCCCATGCATTGGGAGTGCAGAGTCTTAGCCCCTGGACCACCAGAGAAGTCTCTGATCATAGCTCTTAAAGACCTGGGTTTCTTTCCTTCAGAGTACCTATTCTCGTTTACCATTACGAATGGACTGATAACAACTGTTGTGTTAGTATCTGTCTCCTTACTGGACTGAAAGCTTCATGAGAGCAAGACTCATGTAATTCTGCTCTCTGTTTTATCCTCATCACTAGAACAATACCAAGTACATAATAGGCACTCAATTTTTATTGAATAAGTAGATTACAAATACCAACATTCTTGTATAGGTAAATCTTAAAAACATGTGGACAATATTCTGCAAAGCATTACCTTTTATGTGAAATGCTAGTTGTTTTAAACATTGTGGATTGGGGAGCTTTTGGTGGCCATACTTGAGGGATCTACTTTTATTACCATATTCTAGTAATACTATAACTTGAAATAAGAAGACACATCCAGAAAAAAAGGACAACTAAATAGTGCTGATAAAAGAGCACAGGTAGGGTTTTGAGAAGACAATGGGATGTTGTCCCCTTCCCTGTGGATCCATCAAGTGAGCACATAACTCCCACCTCCCGATAGGGAAGGATTCATACAGCAAAATGGCTTCAGGAGCAGAGAAAAAAAATTCCAATCACCATCAAACAGAAATTATTCCAGACAGGACAGAGGGGCCTAGGAGACCCACAGAAGTGAGAGAGCCAGGGAGGTATGAGGAAGCTTGCCTAATATTCTCCGATGGACCTGATTTGGTACCTGACATGAAGGGCTTTTATTTGGATTATCTTACAAATTGGTATGGGTGCTTTCTTTATCCAAAGGGTGATGTGCTATGCCAGAGGCTGTATCCTTTCCCTGAGTTGCCTGGTCATCATTTCATGCTGCAAACCCCATTCATCCTTTAAAACTCAGTTTGAGTCACATCTTTCTAGGAAGACTTCCTCAACAAGTCCAAAGACAGAAGTGTTTT
The DNA here is from genome assembly GCF_019320065.1 of Cervus canadensis. Lineage (NCBI taxonomy): Eukaryota > Metazoa > Chordata > Mammalia > Artiodactyla > Cervidae > Cervus > Cervus canadensis. Next base: position 50,673,941 of record NC_057389.1, read on the forward strand.
TATGAGTCACATAAACCACAATAACAATGAGAAGAGGAAATGAGAGCAAAGCAGCCATAGCACCACAAAGCCTGTGGATCTTCGGCTATGTGCTGGGGGCCGTGGCTGTATAATCGCATTGGCCCCTCACACAACCTCTCGTGTCAGATGCCATCATCTCCATGTTACAGATGAGGACACTGATGCTCACCACCTTGCCCAGAGCCTTGGTTAGGAAAGTGGCAGAGCCAAGACTCAGGCCCAAACAATCTGAATCAAAACTCGGTGCTCTTCAGGGAACTCTGCTCAATGTTATATGGCAGCATGAATGGGAGGGGAGTTTGTGGGAAGCAGGGGAATGGATATTGGTATATGTACGGTTGAGTCACTCTGCTGAGTACCTGAAACTGTCACAACACTCTTAGTCGGTTATGAAAGTATTAGTTGCTCACTTGTGTCCGATTCTTTGTGACCTCACAAACTGTAGCCCAGCAGGTTCCTCCTTTCCCTTCTCCAGGGGATCTTCCTGACCCAAGGATTGAACCCAGTTCTCCTGCATTGGCAGGCGAATTCTTTACAGTCTGAGCCACCAGGCAGGCTAATTGGCTATACTTCAATACAAAATAAAAAGTTTAAATAATAATAATAAAACCCTAGTAGCCATATATCACATGGAATTGTGTGGGTCTGGTGACTCTCTGATCTCTTTCTCTAGGCTGTTTGATCCTTGAAGGCTGGTGTAAATTACTGCTGAACAAAACAAAACAAAAGCTCAGCTCTCTTGCCCCTTACATTGCATATTTCCTCCTGAAGATGTGTATGAGAATAGCCTTCAGGCTATATTGAAACAGTCTAAGTCTGCATCTATCTCCTGGTGGCCAGGAGCAGCTTGGGCACAGGAACCCTGCCCTAGTTGTCCTCGGTCTCTGCAACCTGCTCAGTACAGAGCTGGACTGAGTAGATGCTCAAGAAATTCTTCTAAAATGAAGGACTGAATGACAGAGTGAGTGAACAGACTTGTCTGTCTGCTTTCAACAATGCTCCTTCAAGACAAGGAAGGTTCTTTTCTCTTTTTGACTTTTTTTTAATTGGAGTATAATTACTTTACAATGTTATGTTAGTTTCTGAGGTACAATGAAGTGAATCAGCTGTATGTATACATAGATCCCCTCCCTCTTGGACCTCCCACCCATCCCCCCATCCCACCACTCTAGGTCATTACAGAGCAACGAGCTGAGCTCCCTGTTCTGTAAAGTTCTTGCAGCAGAATATCCTCCAATGATAGCCAAAAGCAGGGCTGCTGGAAGTACACACACACACACACAGGAAAAATACACATTTTTTTTCAAACTCTACTTTTAGAAGTAAACCAAGCAGTGTTCTCTACTTTCTAGGCCCAGTTCCACTATGTGTGTAAATGGATGTAGGTACAGTTACCTGTATGTATTCCTCACAACAATCCTATGAAGTAGGTACAGTTACTATCCCTGTGTGTTAAACATGGGGAAACCAGAGCACAGAGAAGTTAGGTAACTTGTCCAAGGTCACACAACTATTAAGTGCAGGAGCTAGGATTAGAATCCACTCTGTTCAGTTCCAAAGGACCTGCCAAGAAAAGATTTTGCTCTATTTTGCGCCTTTTTACATATTTATAGAATTCTTATATGTATTTGGAATTCTTGTCTCAGCCCCTTTCACGTATTTAGAACCAACCCACTCTTTGGGTCCACGTCAAACACACTTCCACCTACAGCATCCCCTGACTACTCATTTTCTCATTGTTACAAATACGCAACTACATTGAAAGTCTTTCCTAAGTGCGCATTTTGAGTCTCTGTAAGACAGAAAAAATATTCCATCACATGAAGGGGTTATTATAAGGATTAAGTGAGACAAAACCTTACATTGTTTGACTCTGCTTTGCATTTCAAGTTTGCTTTCCATTTTTACATGCACTAGATGAACAGTCCCTGCTTTCATCTATAGCCAGTCCTCCCCTGTGAGCCGAATCCCACCCCTGACCCCCACTCAAGCCCCTCACTCGCACACTCAGCCCCTCTCCCTCTGCTATCTCTAAGTCTTTCCTCTCTGCAGGATCCTATGTGGCAGTCCACAGACATGCTTAAATCATCTCACTTAAAGTCATCATCTCCTGATCCTGTAATCCCCTCAGCTGCTGCCTCATTCCCCACTCCCCTTTTCAGGAAAAAAACAAAATCTTGAAAGGGTCCTCTACTCTGTTACATGTCTTTTCCTCCAGTTTGCTCTTTCCATCCCTCCACCGAAACAGCTCTTGTGAGAGTCACCAGTGACCCTCTCATTCATGAATCCTGTCCTCCTCTGCTGCAGCTCTCACTAGTTTTGGCCGACGCAATCGCTGCTTCCTTCTTGAGAGAGTTTCTTGTCTTGGCCTCAAGGCCACACTTTCTCTCTGTTTCCCTCTCCCTCACTGGCTAGTCCTTCTCTGACTCCCCAGCTGGTTCCTCATCATCTTCCCAACCTATAAATATTGGGGCCCAGGGCTCAGTCTTATTCTTAACCTATACTTGCTCCTAGGTGATCTCATGGTCTGAAATATCCTCTATTCAGTTTATATTTCTAGCTCCAACTTCTCCCTAAAATACAGACTTGCATATCCATCTGCCTACCTAGTATTTCCACTCGGATGCACAACAGAGATCTCAAAACAGAGCTCCTTATTTCCGCTCAAGAAAAACCTCTTTGTCGAACATTTTTCTCCAGCTCACTAAGTGAGAATTTCGTTCTCCTAGTTACTCAAGGCAAACACTTTGAAATTTTCTTTTATTTCCTTCTGTCTCATATCCTTCTAATTCTATGATAAATCCTCAGGCTTAAACTCCTAAAAATTACCTAGAATCCAAACACATCTTATCATGTCCATCACTCAAATGTTTCTTTATCAGAAGTATTTCTTGGCCTTCCTATCTAAAATAGGGACTTCCTGGGTAGTTCAAAAGGTAAAGAATCTGCCTGCAATGTGAGAGATCTGGGTTCAATCCCTGGGTTGGGAAGATCCTTGGGGGAAGGACATGGCAACCCATTCCACTGTTCTTGCCTGGAGAATTCCATGGACAGAGGAGCCTAATTGGCTCCCGTCCACAGAGTCACAAAAAGTTGGACACGACAGTCTGACTCCAATGTTAATAGCAGCATTATTTACAGTTGCCAAGATATGGAAGAAATCTAATCCATCAACAGATCAGTGGATAAAGATGTGGTAAGTATATTCACAACTGAATACTACTCAGCCATAAAAAGGAGTGAAATCTTGTTATTTGCAACAACATGAATGTACTTGGAGGGTATTATGCTAAGTGAAATAAGTCAGACAGAGAAAGATAAATATTGTATGATATCAGGACATATGTAGAATCCAAAAAAAATACAACCAAGTAGTGAAAATATAAAAGAAACAGACTCACAGATATAGAGAACAAACTAGCGATTATCAGTGGGGAGAGGTAAGAGGACAGGGGCAAGATAGGGGTATAAGATTAAGAGGTACAAACTATTATGTATAAAATAAGCTACACGGATATATTGTACAATACACCATGCTATGCTTGTTGCTCAGCTGTGTCCAGCTCTTTGCAACCCCGTGGATGTAGCCCACCATGCTCCTCTGTCCATGGGAATTTTCCAGGCCAGAATACTGGAGTGGGTTGCCATACCATCCTCCAGGGGATCTTTCCAACCCAGGGATTGAACTCAGGTCTCCCACATTGCAGGCAGATTCTTTACCGCCTGAACCACTAGGGAAGCCCAAAATTTTATAATAGCTACAAATGGAATATAATCTTTAAAAGTTGTGAATCACTATATTGTATCCCTGTAACTTTTGTGCATGAACTGTATGTCAATAAAAAAAAGAAAAATAAGATTACAATATAGCCAAATGGAAAAAAAAAAATTCTCACACACACACACACACACAAATACATACTCCCTCAGTTACTTGTACCCTGCTTTATTTTTCCTCCATAGCACTTACCTTGACCTGACATATTATATATCCATTTACTTATTTGTCACCAGTCTTTTTGTGCTCTAGAATGTAAACTACATGAAAGCAAAGACATTCTCTGTTTTGTTCGTTTCTATGTATCCAGTACTTAGAACAGTTTCCAGCACATAGCAATCATGGCAAAGATGCTTATTGATCGAATGAATGTGAATCAACATTTATGTGAAATTTTAGTGATAAAATAGAAAGAGTGAGATCTGAAGGCAGATGAACCTGAGTTCCAATCTCAGACTAATAATTACTTGCTGGGTGACCTTCAGTTACTTACCTGGTATATTTCCCTTTCTAATAACATGTCAAAGTATTATCATGAAGGTGAAAAAAATTATTGATAAAACCCCTAGCATAAGGCCTGTGAACGTTCAGGGACTTGGACTTATTATTTTTTGTATCCCCGCTGCGTTTACCACAGCTGTTACACAGAGGCATTAAGGTTCTGTATTGATTGAATTTTTTGCCTATCTGCATAGCTAGCATTGATTGTGGGTTTGCTATGTGCCAGACCTTGCATTAAATACTTTATAGTTACTTCCTCCCATAAATCTCACAAAAACATCACAAGTATTGATGAATGTTATCACTTTACAGATAAGGGAACGAGGCATCGAGCTGTATAGTAGTACTTACTCAAAACCACACAGCTAATATGTGGTAGATGAGGGTTCACATCCAAACTGCCTGACTCCAGCATCCAAGCTCTTAGCTGCCCCCTACTACTACCTACAATATTCAGGCATTGTTCTCAGCACGTGGAAACTGAAAAAATAGAAAAGATTCATTCCTCTTTTAAGAAACTGTGGTCTACCAGGAGAGAGAAAGGCACAGGCCCTCAGCTCTGACAGTGTGTTTTAACCCTGGCCGTGTATGAGAATCAGCTGTAGAAAGGCACAGGGCTGTCTCCGCCCCATTCTCCATGGAAATTGGCCCCAGGAATCCTGGTTTTTAAGATCCCTCAGGTGAATCTTAGGAGTAATCAGAGGCTAGAAGCTGAGTCTGTGATAAGCAGCAGCCTTGACTGACGTATATCTTCAGAGCTCCAGGGAAGAGCTCTGGGAGAAAGCGATTGATCAGTCGTGGATCCCTTTGAAATGACAGACTAAAATCCTGCTGCTGACAAGAGGTTGCTTTTGGTCAAGATGTCTGGCAGAGAAGTGCCTGTCCTGAAAAGATTCAAGGTCAGTGCTGTCCTCTTAAACATTCAGTGAACCTCTATTGTGCATTTGTCTGCTTCACAGTAGCTATGAATTTGCTTCCTGATGTTTTATTCAAGTACTGGCTAAACTATCTACCTAACATAGAGAAAATCACTCAAGTTTTGCTATCTATCAAAAGGGGGATAAAAATGATTCACATATGTGCATTTGTTCAGCAAATATGATCATTCATACAAGGCGAGTAGTGTGGTTCCAGGTGCAACTGAAGAGCTAGCTGTTGTTTTTATTAATGTGATTCATATTAGGGAAGCTCCTGGAAATCAACTCCTGCCCTGTGTGTTTTAATAGGATGTGGTGGTGGAAAATATTCTGGCCCAGCAGTCTGGACTGGGTTCAAGTTCTCTTCTGACATTGGTGTCTCTTGGGAAAATGGCTAATCCTGCTGTGCCTCGTCAAACAATGATGTAGCATCAGTAAAACTTGGTGGGATTGGTGTGAAATTGAGAGGTGCTTTGTGAAGTCCTTGTCTTGAATCTTTGAATATTAAATCATCTTTCTGGGAGTGGCAACCCTATTTTAGGAATTTCTAATAAAAATCCATAAGGAATTCAACAGTGGGTAAGAAATAGGAAGGACAGAAAATAATGTTTAAGTAGAAGCCAGTGGGGCTCCAGGTACTCTGCATGTGTTACTATCACCTGGAGATAATCCTGCCTGGTCATATCCACACTTTGCAGGTGAAGATACTGATGGAGGACTGATGAAATGAAATATTGGGTTGACCAAAAAGTTTGTGTTCAGGTTTTTCCATGACAGCTTACAGAAAAATTCAAACGGACTTTTTGGCCAACCTAATATTTAGTTGGAAAGACTTTGGCTTTGGAATCTGATAAACCAGAGTTCCGAACGTGACTTCAAGTTATGTATCCTCTGAGTGTCTGTTTTCTCTACTGTGAAATGAAAGTAAATAATGCCCCCTTTTCATGTTTATTATAAGGATTAAAGACATTGAACAGCATGTGCCTGGTCGCTGCTTAATATACTGTCTCTGCGCTTGCTGTGATGGAATGTTTGTCCAGGTCTCACCAGTGAGACTGGTTGCAGATCCTGAATTTCTTGCATTTCATTCCACTCCCATCAAAAAAGCTTCCTTTTTTTTTTTTTTCTTTGATTCTTTCAACCTCCATCACCTTTCCTGGTGCTTCCTGTAATATACATTGGTCAGTGTTGTTCTGAATTGTGTTTCTGAATTCATTATTTGTCTCTGGTGGTTGTGCCCCAAGGCAGTGCCTACATTTTGACTCAATTTTAGAAATCTAATAGAGAAATCAACAGTGGTGAAATCATCATTGTTGTTAGAGAGTCTGGCCCATTAGTTTTCTGAGTCATTGTTTCTTCATTGGCAGCCTGAGCTGAGAGGAGAGATAGGCCGAGATGGCCAAGGGCTTTGCCTTTGCAAGTGTCTATAACAGCCCAGTCAGTAAGAAAAGCAAAGAGGAAGCAAATTAATTCAAAGATGTGCATGAAAGCCCTATCTGAATCCTGTACATGGCAATGTCACTTAAATATGTTTGGAGCAAATTCATTAGTCAGGGAACCTCCTTGCAAGAGAAGTTGTTAATGTATTTATTCACTTATTTTAAAAATACAAAGAATATCTCTATTCTTAACGTCAAATATTGGCTAGGCAGTGGGTTCCCTGGTGGTAAAAATAGATATGGTTCAAACCCTGTTGAAAGAAAAACTAATCAAATGAACATAAATTGTGGCAAACACTGCAATGGAGAGGACATGGAATTAGGACAAGGCCTCAGAGGGGTTTGTAATGCACAGGGAGATCAGGATACTTTCCTTGGAGAAGTGTCAGAACTGAGATCTGACAAATGAGTAAAACTTAAGGAGGCAGGATAAGAGAGAGAATCTTCCATGAAAGATCTTGTTACCAGAGGGTCATGGTGAACATGAGGTCCTAAAGGAAGGCCAGTGAGGCTGGAGCACAGAGGCCAAGAAGGAGTTTGGAGGAGACTGAGGCTATGAATGCACCCTTTGTGTCTCTGTGGTGTGGATGATGGAACTGGTCTTGATCCAAAGACCACCTGGAAATTATGAAAGTATATGAACTTGGGGAAAGAAGCCTGACCATATCTGTAGCATGAAAGACTCTTCTGACTGCTGTGACAATAGAGTAGAGAGGCTAAGAGGGACTGGACATATTTTAAAGAGTTGGCCACTCAGATGTGTGGTTGCTTTCCTAGAAGCAGTCCTTATTGTTGCAGTGCAATAGACTTGTATTAATGGATAGTTCTTTGTACTCTCCAAATTCCTCAAGGTGCATTTGTGATTTATTAAAACAGTCTTACAAACACAGAAACCCGGCCATTGTCTTGACATTCAGACAAGGAAATTGTTATTCTAGATGAGCAATGGCAGGAACACACCAGGCTGTGTTTTGAAGAGGCAATAAACACTATAAGCATTGAAAATAAGAGTGTGTTCACTCTTCCAGATACAGCACTTGCAAAGCACAATATTTAGAAAGAAGAGAAAGGCCGTCTTAGGATAAAACCATTAAGAATGTTGTCATATCATGTTTGTTTGACAAGAAATAGCTGCTACATCCAAGCCTCTGGAGAGAATGGTACATATGCTCAGCCATGTATCTTTATTTATAAACAGCAAGGTGACCCTCTCAGGGGACTGCTGGCCAAAGGTCACTCTTTTAGGAGCAAAGGTTAGGAAGCCAAGTCCTACCTTAATTATAAACTCATCCTCTCATAGACCTGTAACCCAGATAGAATGTCTAACCATGTAGTGGGTGCCCCAAACATCCTGCGGGAGCCAAGCAGGTAGCAATTACCAGAAAGACATGATATTGGCAACATGTTGTGTGTACAGTATGTTCCAGCCCTGACTAAAGGCAACACAAGTTAGATAGAACCCACCCCCCTGCAAAAAAAAAAAAAAAAACTACTGAGAAAGGAAAGCAAATCCAACCTAAAGAACCAAGGCCTTTAGGCCACCTGTTTGCATCCCACAGAAAAATGTCATAGAATTTTCATTTGGGAGAAGACCTCTGATTCAGGGACTTTTGCAGGGTCTGTGAACTACCTCACAAAATTCCTGGTAAGATAATGGTGAAGAGCTAGCTTTCTGCCCAAGTAGGCCATTCAACTTCAGGACAGTGCTGACCATGCCTGCCTTCATCTTTAAGTTGCACTGAAATCTATTTCTTAGAACCATCAAGACAATTCTACATGTGCGCAAAAATGCTTTGCATTCCCCTCTACAAGTTAAAAGATCATCATTTCCTGTTACTGGAATGTTCTCCCAACCCTACAATCCTTTCTCTCACTTCTTTTAAGTAACTTCTTTGTACAAATGTCATCCTTCAAATAGGCCATCCTGCCTACCTTCTCTGAAAGGACACACCTCGCTAGCACTTAACCTTGGTTTTACGTCATATATTTTCTCACTCCTTCACATGTTAGATGTTTGCATTGTTTCCCCTCGCTAGACCATAAACTCTATGAGAGAGCAGGAACTTTCAGCCTTTGCTCCCCACTGTACCTGGTACATAGAACGTGCATGTGTGGTCAGTCACTAAGTCAGGTCCAGCTCTTTGTGACCTCATGAACTGTAGCCCACCAGGCTCCTCTGTCCAAGGAATTCTCCAGCCAAGAGTACTGAAGTGTTTCCTTCTTGATGTTCCCTTCTCCAGGGGATCTTCCCAACCCAGTCTCCTGCAATGTCAGGTGGATTCTTTACCACTAAGTCACCAGAGAAGCCCATACTTGGTACATAGTAGGTGAGATAAATGATGGTGGAAAAACAGATGATGAATCTTCATGGTTAGCATCAAGAGTAGGCAAATGGAGTGACCCGTGTTATGTTTGCCTTCCTTCATCTAAGACAGTGGTCCCCAAAGTCTAGCCCACACAAGATTAACTAGAGTGCTTAGTTTAAAATGCAGATGTGGGGGCTCCCACACTCGCTGCTGAAATTCTGAATCACTGAAGCCAGAGTAGAGCCCAAGAACTTCCATTTTAAAGCTGCACTCCAGCATCTGTTGAGGAAGGAACCTCAAGTGCAATAATTCAAAAGGCACTGTCCTAGGTTAACAGAGAGTAAAGAAAATAAAAGTGACACTACTAAATGTTGCATGGTTTCCTTCATCCCTCCCTCCATATCTAGCCCAAGATGTGGAAACTGTAGAGGTAGCGTCAGAGAGCAATGCTGCTCAAGGGAAGGGGGTTAGGTGAACACATTTGTAAACACACTGATTCTAAATCTCAGTTGGGAGATGGCATGACTGCAGACCTGCCAAAGATGGGTGAACTTAAGGGTGAACTTAGAAGCAAAGGGTTAACACTCATTTCCTCCCCTACCTGAACACAGAGTATTTTTCTGAATGACTGCTGCAGCCTGTGAGTGGGGCAGGGCTTCACCTTGGTCCTGACAATTTGCATCAAACCAGATGCATAGCCAGAGCTGGAAGAGACAAGGCAACCTTGTTCAGAGCCCCGCCCTCCACCATGCAGAGACATGAAGTGAACCGTCCAAAAGCACACAGCTAATTAGTGTCCGGGGCTTCCCTGGTGGCTCAGCAGTAAAGAATCTGCTTGCCAATGCAGGAGATGCGGGTTTGGTCCCTGGGTCAGGAAGATCCCTTGGAGTAGGAAACAGCAACCCATTCCAGCATCCTGGCCTGGGAGATCCCATGGACAGAGGAGCCTGGCAGGCTATAGTCCATGGGGTTGCAAAGAGTTGGACATGACTTAGCAACTAAACAGCAACAACAATTAGTATCAAAGAGAGAAGAGAGAAAGTCGTTCAGTCGTGTCCAACTCTTTGCGACCCCATGGACTATACAGTCCATGGAATTCTCCAGGCCAGAATACTGGAGTGAGTAGCCTTTCTCTTCTCCAGGGGATCTTCCAAACCCAGGGATTGAACTCAGGTTTCCCGCATTGCAGGCAGATTCCCACAGCTGGCACTGAAAGCCAGCCTGTGGTTTCACTGCAGTGTTTCAGCCTCAATACTCCTTTGAAATTGGCTTGACAGTTCCTGACAATCCCGTGGATATGTTAGAATGATAGGCTGGCCTGAGTAGAGACTCTATACGGAAGAGAGACGGGGAAAGCCCTCCAGGATACCCTGTAAAGACTTTCCTTCCTTTCCCATGGCAGGCTTGGGTCCTGATAAGCCCTCAAGAGAGAACCAGTTTTGAGGTAATTTTAAATAACTGAGTGAGGTATGTGTAATGATATTATTATTTTACAGTTGTTTTTTTTTTTTTAATAAAAGGAAGCTTCTTATTTTTCTTTGAAATTGGCCCTATATACACACAGAATCAGCTGAAAAGACTATTATCTAGTACTAAACTTTCAGAAATTTTCTTATAAGTGCTATCTTCCCCGTTTTGGGTACCTAATTACGTAGCTTGGACCAGGATATGGAACACGGGTTTCTCGATAATTGCACCTCTCCAGTGCCGCTAAGTGATGGGCTGAACTGACGGTGTAGAGCTCAGGGCTGGGGCTATGGAGCAGTCAGATATTGCCTGAACAAATTCTCCTCCAACATCTCCTGCTCCAATCTCAGACGTGCCACTGTGCCAACTTGCATTTCTCTCTTCCCTGTCTAACTGCCTGATGTGGAGCTTGCTGTGTGTGCTGGGAACAGCCTCCTTCAAATTCACTTCATTTGCACTCATTTCCAGTCTTCTGTTTGGAAATTGTATTTTTGGCTCCAATTCAGATCAAGTCAAATGAGATGATAAATGGAAATGATCCTCTGGGTAAAGCACTGGCCAAGGCTTTAGCTATAATTTTCTATTGATCCTCAGACATGTTCTGGGCATCGCACAAAATTATTATTATTTTTTCATTTATTTTTATTAGTTGGAGGCTAATTACTTTACAATATTGTAGTGGGTTTTGTCATACATTGACATGAATCAGCCATGGATTTACATGTATTCCCCATCCTGATACCCCCTCCCACCTCCCTCTCTACCAGATCCCTCTGGGTCTTCCCAGTGCACCAGGCCTGAGCACTTGTCTCATGCATCCCAGCTAGGCTGGTGATCCGTTTCACCATATATAAAATACATGTTTCGATGCTGTTCTCTCGAAACATCCCACCCTCGCCTCTCCCATAGAGTCCAAAAGTCTGTTGTGTACATCTGTGTCTCTTTTTCTGTTTTGCATATAGGGTTATCATTACCATCTTTCTAAATTCCATATATATGTGTTAGTATGCTGTAATGTTCTTTATCTTTCTGGCTTACTTCACTCTGTATAATGGGCTCCAGTTTCATCCATCTCATTAGGACTGATTCAAATGAATTCTTTTTAATGGCTGAGTAATATTCCATGGTGTATATGTACCACAGCTTCCTTATCCATTCATCTGCTGATGGGCATCTAGGTTGCTTCCATGTCCTGGCTATTATAACCAGTGCTGCAATGAACATTGGGGTGCACGTGTCTCTTTCAGATCTGGTTTCCTCAGTGTGTATGCCCAAAAGTGGGATTGCTGGGTCATATGGCAGTTCTATTTCCAGTTTTTAAGGAATCTCCACACTGTTTTCCATAGTGGCTGTACTAGTTTGCATTCCCACCAACAGTGTAAGAGGGTTCCCTTTTCTCCACACCCTCTCCAGCATTTATTGCTTGTAGACTTTTGGATAGCAGCCATCCTGACTGGCGTGTAATGGTACCTCATTGTGGTTTTGATTTGCATTTTCTCTGATAATGAGTGATGTTGAGCATCTTTTCATGTGTTTGTTAGCCATCTGTATGTCTTCTTTGGAGAAATGTCTGTTAAGTTCTTTGGCCCATTTTTTGATTGGGTCATTTATTTTTCTGGAATTGAGCTTCAGGAGTTGCTTGTATATTTTTGAGATTAATCCTTTGTCTGTTTCTTCATTTGCTATTATTTTCTCCCAATCTGAGGCTGTCTTTTCACCTTACTTATAGTTTCCTTTGTAGTGCAAAAGCTTTTAAGTTTCATTAGGTCCCATTTGTTTAGTTTTGCTTTTATTTCCAATATTCTGGGAGGTGGGTCATAGAGGATCCTGCTGTGATTCATGTCGGAGAGTGTTTTGCCTATGTTCTCCTCTAGGAGTTTTATAGTTTCTGGTCTTACATTTAGATTTTTAATCCATTTTGAGTTTATTTTTGTGTATGGTGTTAGAAAGTGTTCTAGTTTCATTCTTTTACAAGTGGTTGACCAGTTTTCCCAGCACCACTTGTTAAAGAGGTTGTCTTTTTTCCATTGTATATCCTTGCCTCCTTTGTTGAAGATAAGGTGTCCATAGGTTCATGGATTTATCTCTGGGCTTTCTATTCTGTTCCATTGATCTATATTTCTGTCTTTGTGCCAGTACCATCCTGTCTTGATGACTGTGGCTTTGTAGTAGAGCCTGAAGTCAGGCAGGTTGATTCCTCCAGTTCCATTCTTCTTTCTCAAGATTGCTTTGGCTATTCAAGGTTTTTTGTATTTCCATACAAATTGTGAAATTATTTGTTCTAGTTCTGTGAAAAATACTGTTGGTAGCTTGATAGGGATTGCACTGAATCTATAGGTTGCTTTGGGTAGATAGCCATTTTGACAATATTGATTCTTCCAATCCATGAACACGGTATGTTTCTCCATCTGTTTGTGTCCTCTTTGATTTCTTTCATCAGTGTTTTATAGTTTTCTATGTATAGGTCTTTTGTTTCTTTAGGTAGATATACTCCTAAGTATTTTATTCATTTTGTTGCAATGGTGAATGGTATTGTTTCCTTAATTTCTCTTTCTGTTTTCTCATTGTTAGTGTATAGGAATGCAAGGGATTTCTGTGTGTTAATTTTATATCCTGCAACTTCACTATATTCATTGATTAGCTCTAGTAATTTTCTGGTAGAGTCTTTAGGGTTTTCTATGTAGAGCATCATGTCATTTGCAAACAGCAAGAGTTTCACTTCTTCTTTACCTATCTGGATTCCTTTTATCTTTTTCTGCTCTGATTGCTGTGGCCAAAACTTCCAGCACTATGTTGAATAGTAGTGGTGAGAGTGGGCACCCTTGTCTTGTTCCTGATTTCAGGGGAAATGCTTTCAATTTTTCACCATTGAGGGTGATGCTTGCTGTGGGTTTGTCATAGATAGCTGTTATTATGTTGAGGTACATTCCTTCTATTCCTGCTTTCTGGAGAGTTTTAATCATAAATGGGTGTTGAATTTTGTCAAAGGCTTTCTCTGCATCTATTGAGATAATCATATGGTTTTTATCTTTCAATTTGTTAATGTGGTGTATTACATTGATTGATTTGCGGATATTAAAGAATCCTTGCATTCCTGGGATAAAGCCCGCTTGGTCATGGTGTATGATTTTTTTAATATGTTGTTGGATTCTGTTTGCTAGAATTTTGTTAAGGATTTTTGCATCTATGTTCATCAGTGATATTGGCCTGTAGTTTTCTTTTTTTGTTGCATCTTTGTCTGGTTTTGGAATTAGGGTGATGTTGGCCTCATAGAATGAGTTTGGAAGCTTACCTTCATCTGCAATTTTCTGGAAGAGTTTGAGTAAGATAGGTGTTAGCTCTTCTCTAAATTTTTGGTAGAATTCAGCTGTGAAGCCATCTGGTCCTGGGCTTTTGTTTGCTGGAAGATTTTTGATTACAGTTTCGATTTCCTTGCTTGTGATGGGTCTGTTAAGATCTTCTCTTTCTTCCTGGTTCAGTTTTGGAAAGTTATACTTTTCTAAGAATTTGTCCATTTCTTCCAAGTTGTCCATTTTATTGGCATAGAGCTGCTGGTAGTAGTCTCTTATGATCCTTTGTATTTCAGTGTTGTCTGTTGTGATCTCTCCATTTTCATTTCTAATTTTGTTAATTTGGTTCTTCTCCCTTTGTTTCTTAATGAGTCTTGCTAATGGTTTGTCATTTTGTTTATTTTTTCAAAAAACCAGCTTTGAGCTTTGTTGATTTTTTGCTATGGTCTCTTTAGCTTCTTTTGCATTTATTTCTGCCCTAATTTTTAAGATTTCTTTCCTTCTAACCCTGGTGTTCTTCATTTCTTCCTTCTCCAGTTGCTTTAGGTGTAGAGTTAGGTTATTTATTTGGCTTTTTTCTTGTTTCTTGAGGTAAGCCTGAAATGCTATGAACCTTCCCCTTAGCACTGCTTTTACAGTGTCCCATAGGTTTTGGGTTGTTGTGTTTTCATTTTCATTCATTTCCATGCATATTTTTATTTCTTTTTTGATTTCTTCTATGATTTGCTGGTTATTCAGAAGTGTGTTATTTAGCCTCCATATGTTTGAAGTTTTAATAATTTTTTTCCTGTAATTGAGATCTAATCTTACTGCACTGTGGTCAGAAAAGATGACTGGAATGATTTCAATTTTTTTGAATTTACCAAGACTAGATTTATGGCCCAGGATGTGATCTATTCTGGAGAAGGTTCCGTGTGCACTTGAGAAAAAGGTGAAGTCAATTGTTTTGGGGTGAAATGTCGTATAGATATCAATTAGGTCTAGCTGGTCCATTGTGTCATTTAAAGTTTGTGTTTCCTTGTTAATTTTCTGTTTAGTTGATCTGTCCATAGTTGTGAGTGGGGTATTAAAGTCTCCCACTATTATTGTGTTGCTATTAATTTCCTCTTTCATACTCGTTAGCGCTTGCCGTACATATTGCAGTGCTCCTATGTTGGGTGCATATATATTTATAATTGTTATATCTTCTTCTTGGATTGATCCTTTGATCATTATGTAGTGTCCTTCTTTGTCTCTTTTCACAGCCTTTATTTGAAAGTCTATTTTGTCTGATATGAGTATTGCGACTCCTGCTTTCTTTTGGTCTCCGTTTGCGTGAAATATTTTTTTCCAGCCCTTCACTTTTAGTCTGTATGTGTCCCTTGTTTTGAGGTGGGTCTCTTGTAGACAGCTTATATAGGGGTCATGTTTTTGTATCCATTCAGCCAGTCTTTGTCTTTTGGTTGGGGCATTCAACCCATTTACATTTAAGGTAATTATTGATAGGTATGGTCCCGTTGCCATTTACTTTGTTGTTTTGGGTTCGCGTTTATACAACCTTTCTGTGTTTCCTGTCTAGAGAAGATCCTTTAGCATTTGTTGAAGAGCTGGTTTGGTGGTGCTGAATTCTCTCAGCTTTTGCTTGTCTGTAAAGCTTTTGAATTCTCCTTCATATCTGAATGAGATCCTTGCTGGGCACAGTAATCTAGGTTATAGGTTATTCTCTTTCATTACTTTCAGTATGTCCTGCCATTCCCTTCTGGCCTGGAAGGTTTCTATTGATAGATCCGCTGTTATCCTTATGGGAATCCCTTTGTGTGTTATTTGTTGTGTCTCCCTTGCTGCTTTTAATATTTGTTCTTTGTGTTTGATCTTTGTTAATTTGATTAATATGTGTCTTGGGGTGTTTCGCCTTGGGTTTATCCTGTTTGGGACTCTCTGGGTTTCTTGGACTTGGGTGGCTATTTCCTTCCCCATTTTAGGGAAGTTTTCAGCTATTATCTCCTCGAGTATTTTCTCATGGCCTTCCTCTTTGTCTTTTTCTTCTGGGACTCCTATGATTCAAATGTTGGGGCGTTTCACATTGTCCCAGAGGTCCCTGAGGTTGTCCTCATTTCTTTTGATTCTTTTTTCTCTTTTCCTCTCTGCTTCATTTATTTCCACCATTTTATCTTCTCCCTCACTTATCCTATCTTCTGTCTCCGTTATTCTACTCTCAGTTCCCTCCAGAGTGTTTTTGATCTCATTTATTGCATTATTCATTTTTAATTGACTCTTTTTTATTTCTTCTGGGTCTTTATTAAACATTTCTTGCATCTTCTCAATCTTTGTCTTCATTTTGTTTTCTGTAACTCCTGTATCTGTAACTCCATTTTGTTTTCAAGATTTTGGAACATTTTTATTATCATTATTCTAAATTCTTTTTCAAGTAGATTCTGTATCTCCTCCTCTTTTGTTTGACTTGGTGGGCATTTTTCATGTTCCTTTACCTGTTGGGTATTTCTCTGCCTTTTCATCTTGTTTAGATTGCTGTGTCTGGAGTGGGCTTTCTGTATTCTGGAGGTCTGTGGTTCCTTTTTATTGTGGAGGTTTCACCCAGTGGGTGGGGTTGGACGATTTGCTTGTCAAGGTTTCCTGGTTATGGAAGCTTGCGTTGGTGTTCCTGTGCGTGGAACTGGATTTCTTCTCTCTGGAGTGCAATGGAGTGTCCAGTAATGAGTTTTGAGATGTGTCTATGTGTTAGGTGTGACTTTGCACAGCCTGTATGTTGACGCTCAGGGCTATGTTCCTGCGTTGCTGGAGAATTTGTGTGGTATGTCTTGCTCTGAAACTTACTGGCTCTTGGGTGGTGGTTGGTTTCAGTGTAGGTATGGAGGCTTTTGGATGGTCTCTTATTACTTAATGTTCTGTGTAGTCAGGAGTTTTCTGGTGTTCTCAGGTTTTGGGCTTAAGTCTCCTGTCTCTGGATTTCAGTTTTATTCTTCCAGTAGTCTCAAGACTTCTCCAACTATACAGCACTGATAATAAAACTTCTAGGTTAATGGTGAAAAGATTCTCCACCATGAGGGACACCCAGAGAGGTTCACAGAGTTACATGAAAAAGAGGAGAGGGAGGAGGGAGATAGAGATGAGCAGGAGGAGAAAAAGGGGGACTCAAGAGGAGAGAGACAGATCTACACAGTTCTCTGTTCCCAAAGTATTCTCCGTAGCCCAGACACCCACAAAGATTCACAGAATTGTATTGGGAAGAGAAGGGGAAAGGAGGAAATAGAGTTGTTCTGAGGCAGAAAACGGAGAGTCAAAAGTGGGAGAGAATAATCAACACACTCCTGAGTAAAAATGGGAACTGAATGTTGGATTCTTAAATGTCCAAAATTTATATCACATACTGAAAAACAAAGATTAAAAATCTAGAGTAGAGGTTAGACTCTTAAAAATACAATATTAAAAACAAAAACAAAAACACAAAAAATTTTAGAAATATATATGAAGTTCAGTTTAAAAATAGGGCTTCTCTCTTTTTTTTTTGCAAGGTTATAGTGAAATGAAAATGAAAATTAAGGAGTAGTAGAGGAGTAATAGAGGACTTTAAAAGGAAATAAGAGAAAAAGAAAAAAAAAGAAAAGAGAAAAAAAATAAAAAAACAAGGAAAAAAAATTTTTTTCCTAATTAAAAAAATCATAACAATCCATGAAAATGAAAGTTAAGGAGTAATGGGGGAGTAATAGGGAATTTTAAAAGAAAATAAAAGAGAAAAAATAAAAGAAAAGAAAAAAAATTTTTTTAATTAAAAAAAAAGTAAAAATACATCTAGGAATTTCTCTGGAGCTGTTGCTGTCAGTGTGGGTTCAGTTCAGTTTCAGATAGCTCCTCATTCCAGCTTACACTTCTCGATATCTATAGGCCCCTTCCGGTGTAGTCAGTGTTACCTACAGGGGTTTTAATCTGTTGCACCGGTCCCTTCTGAAGCGGTTCCCTTTGTTTATTTGGCTTCTGATTGCCCGTCTCTTCAGTGCCCAATTTCCGCCCTGACACAGGCGGGCGGAGGTGGTCTCTTGTTCAGGTTGCTAGTTCCCTCGCGCTGCAGGAGGGGGTGGGACGCTGTTTTCACTGTCTACGCTGCTCACACTCCCGGGTGCTCTATATGGAGTGTGCCCTGCGTTGCGTGCCGTTCCAGTTTTCGGGTACTCCACAAAAGTGCGGACTTGGTTGCGCCCGCGTTGTGCCTTCCCCAGCCCGAGCAGCTCAGACAGCCAGGAGCTTGACGGGCGCACTCTCCCCGGGTGCGGCGCGCCTTCTCCCCTCCGCGGCCCCAGCCCCAGTCCCCGCCCGCGCTGGTCGGGTGCATGCGCCTTGTGTTTAGCCGTGACCCTCCTGGCAGTGGATGTCGACCATCCAGAATCTCAGGAAGTCTTTGGTTAGAAACTGGAGGCCTGTTTGCAGTGTGGTAGGGGGTGCCGTCTCTGGGGCCGAGTTTGCCCCTTTCCCCTCCCCTCTGCCTCCTGCCCCCCGGCGGGGCTGGGCCAGTCCGCAGCCAGCTAGCTCTTCTCTGGGCTTGCTCAGACCTTTTGTTCTGCGAACGGCCAGCAGTGTGTTCCGGCCGGTTAATTTTCTCTCTCTCTTTTGCTATCCCACAGTTTAAGTTGCTATTTCACAAAAGCTCTCTCCGATTGCCCTCAGGGCACTCAGGCCCAGTCCGTACCCTGAGCAATGCCGGCCGCTCCTCTCCGTTCCACCCCCACTTGCTGGTGGCGGATGCGGGCATCTGGGGTACTTTTCTGCTGGGAGTTGCTTTTAGGCACGTAATCTGTGGGTTTTATTTATTTTTCCTCCCAGTTAGGTTGCCCTCCGAGATTCGAAAACTTCCCCCAGACCCGCCAGTGTGAGGGTTTCCTGGTGTTTGGAAACTTCCTCTATTAAGACTCCCTTCCCGGGACGGGTCTCCATCCCTAGCTCTTTTGTCTCTCTTTATCTTTTATATTTTGTCCTACCTCCTTTCGAAGACAATGGACTGCTTTTCTGGGCACCTGATGTCCTCAGCTAGCAATCAGAAGTTGTTTTGTGAAGTTTGCTCTGAGTTCAATTGTTCTTTCGATGAATTTGTAGGGGAGAAAGTGGTCTCCCTGTCCTATTCCTCCGCCATCTTGGCTCCTCCCCTCTATTATTTTTTTTTTGATACAGCACTATCAGATATCAGGCTTCTTAGGTGGCACAGTTGTAAAGAATCCACAGGTCAATGCAGAAGATGCAAAAGCTCAGTTTCTGTCCCTGAGTCAGGAATATTCCCTGGTGTAAGAAATGGCAACCTGATCCAGTATTCTTGCCTGGAAAATTCCATGGACAGAGGAGCCTGGCAGACTACAGTCCTTGGGATCACGGAGAGTCAGACATGATGGAGCACATGCACACATCAGATATTCGTGCAGACCTCAGTGAATTAATTAAAGTCTGAAGATCCAGGGATACCCAATGTTCATTTAAAGAACCACTTCCCTAGCCAGACGTGGTTTTGATATGTAAAAGAAGAAAGGCGTCTTCCACTCTGTATATTTAACTCCTTGAAAGGTTTACTGTGTGGATCACAACAAACTGTGGAAAATTCTTCAAGAGGTGGGAATACCAGACCACCTGACCTGCCTCTTGAGAAAGCTGTATGCAGATCAGGAAGCAACAGTTAGCAACATGGAACAACAGACTGGTTCCAGATAGGAAAAGGAGTACGTCAAGCCTGTATATTGTCACCCTGTTTATTTAACTTATATGGAGAGTACATCATGAGGAATGCTGGACTGGAGGAAACACAAGCTGGAATCAAGATTGCTGAGAGAAATACCAATAACCTCAGATATGCAGATGACACCACCCTTATGGCAGAAAGTGAAGAAGAACTAAAGAACCTCTTGAAAGTGAAAGAGGAGAGTGAAAAAGTTGGCTTAAAGCTCAACATTCAGAAAACTAAGATCATGGCATCTGGTCCCATCACTTCATGGCAAATAGATGGGGAAACAGTGGAAACAATGACAGACTTTGTTTGGGGGGGCTCCAAAATCACTGCAGATGGTGACTGCAGCCAGGAATTTAAAATGTGCTTACTCCTTGGAAGGAAAGTTACGACCAACCTAGATAGCATATTAAAAAGCAGAGATATTATTTTGCCAACAAAGGTCCATCTAGTCAAGGCTATGGTTTTTCCATGAGAGTTGGACTGTAAAGAAAGCTGAGCACTGAAGAATTGATGCTTTTGAACTGTGGTGTTGGAGAAGACTCTTGAGAGTCCCTTGGACTGCAAGGAGATCCAACGAGTCCATCCTAAAGGAGATCAGTCCTGGATGTTCATTGGAAGGACTGAGGTTGAAGCTGAAACTCCAGTACTTTGGCCACCCGATGTGAAGAACTGACTCATTTGAAAAGACTCTGGTGCTGGGAAAGATTGAAGGCAGGAGGAGAAGGGGACAGCAGAGGGTGAGATGGTTGGATGGCATCACCGACTTGATGGACATGAGTTTGAGTAAACTCTGGAAGTTGGTGATGGACAGGGAGGCCTGGTGTGCTGCAGTCCATGGGGTCACAAAGAGTCAGACAAGACTGAGTGACTGAACTGAACTGAAAAGGTGGGTTCCCAAAGCTTCTAACTTAACAGTTAAATAACTGAAGTAAGATACATTTCAGGAACAGTGCCTGGGACTTAGCAGGGACTCAATAAACATTGGTTCCATTATGGTATTCCACCTGCCTTTCTCTACAGACACAACCTTTTATTAAATGTTTCTTGTGCACCTACAATATGTTTGCAATGGCTCTGGACACTGAATGTGTGTGTTTTCAGTCACTCAGTCATGTCTGATTCTTTGTGATTTCATGGACACCAGGCTCCTCTGAGAATAGGATTTCCCAGGCAAGAGTACTGGAGTGGGTTGTCTTTTCCTCCTCCAGGGGATCTTCCCAACACAGGGATCAAACCCAAATCTCCTGTGGCTCCTGTATTGGCAGGCAGATCCTTGACCACCAAGCCACTGGAGAAGCCCTAGACATTGAACATCTAGGAGTATAAAGATAGTTAGATCCCTGCTCTCATGGCCTTAAGTTCTGTAGAGGAGACAGGTGATAAACCATCACAACCATTCGATCTCAAGTAAGAAGGGAGCCAAAACAAAACAAGACCAAAATAAGGAGATTCAGGTAACGTTTAAAATGATGACCTTACATATTACCTAACTATAGAAATACCCTCCAAATTTGTCTTCTGGCAAATAAGTTTCATACCTGGTGGCCTTGGCAGCCTTCAGACCATTCACAGCTCCTTTTAGGTGCTTATTGGGCAGTATTTCTCAGCCTCTGAAAACACCTGATACACAGAATGATGGGCAGGTGTTGTCAGTAGCATGCTCTTCCATAAAAGTAATGCCCTCTGGGAGCTGAGGCTACATATCCCAGGGAGAGCGTAAATTCATTCATATGTTTTTTGTTTTTTGTTTTTTTCTCATTCATATGTTTTTAAAGCCTCTGTGAGGGACCAGGCAGGGTTCCGTCTCTAAGGAAACTTCAGGAAGGAAGCAAAGCAGCTGCTACCCCTAACCTTGTGGTGCTTACATTCTGGTTGGGGAAAAAGATGACCACAAGTAGACATCAATAGCCAGGAACTTTCAAATACTGATCAGGGCTGGGAAGAAATCAAAAACAGGATAAATAGAATAGCGAGTGACTCAAGAATGTTGGCCAGCTAGGCATAGGGTGGACAGGAAGAAATATGTTTGAGCTGAGGCTTGTCTGATAAGAAGGAGCCAGCCATGCAAACAGCCCAGGGAAGAGCTTTCCAGGTAGAGGTACCTACAAATACAAAGACTGGAAGGCTGAAATAAATTGGCAGTCTTGCTGGAATACTGTATGCTTTTGTAGTAGACTTGATAGCTTTGTTTAAAAATAATCTTCTCATATATTTAAGCCCTATAATTCATTATACACTTCAAAGAAGCAGAGTATACTAGTAGTTTAAAAACCTTGGATTCTAGGGACAATGTGCTTAAATTCTACAATGGAGTAACTTAATAATTTACCCTTAGAGTCAGACTGCCTGGATCCACTGCTAGATTTTTCCATCTACTAGCTGAGAGACTTCTGGAAGCTTACTTAATCTTTCTGTGCCTTGTTTGCCATCAAAAGGTGATAAGAATAGTGCCTGTTGCATGCGAATCTCTTGGTAATAAATTAAGGTAATAAACATACAATTCTTACCAACACAGGACAAGTGCTCAAAGTATGTTAGCTATGGTAAACCCTCAATTCTTTTCTCTAGGAGTGCATTTTCTTGATGACTTTTGCCATTTTTTTTATCCTACTGATCACTCATTGAATAGATTTCTGTACAATCAAGTGGAAAATACTTTTCCCAAATCTTCAAGACTTGAACATCATGGAACTGGATAAATACGAAGATCTATGTTTAATTTCTTCAAAGTGTATATATTTAGTGCTTCATCTTATGGTTCTTTGAAATACCTCATGTTTATGAAAATAATTAGCTATTAAATGATGAAAAAAAATTGTTACAAGATAACAGCTATATTTCCCTGTGCTATACAACACATCCTTGTTGCTTACCTATTTTATACATGTTGTTGTTGTTAAGTTGCTAAGTCATGTCTGACTCTTCCCAACCCCACGGACTATAGGCTGCCAGGGTCCTCTGTCCGTGGTATTGTTCAGGCAAGGGTACTGGGGTGGGTTGCCATGGGTTCCTCCTCCAGAGTATCTTACTGATCCAGGGATTGAACATGCATCTCCCTGCAATGCAGGAGACCTGGGTTCAATCCCTGGGTTGGGAAGATCCCCTGGAAGAGGCATGGCAACCCACTCCAATATTCTTGCCTGGAGAATCCCCACGGACAGAGGAGCCTGTTAGGATACCTACAACCCATGGGATTGCAAAAAGTCGGACACGACTGAGCGACTAAGCCCAGCACAATGTAACTACCCCTCCTCCCATCTCTCTCCCCACTTCTGGTGATCATTAGCTTGTTTTTTATATTTGTGAGTCTGGTTCTTCCAACTGTGTATAAATCTACAACTATCTCAAAGTTAAAGCTTAATTTTAAAAATTAAAGAAAAAAAGACTTGGGCACCATTGATATCCTTGAATAGTTTTCAGTGTAATTTCCTAGAGGTGGACCTCATGACCACCTCATTAAGTTGATTCTAGGTCCTGGACCGTGTTTCTATCTCCTCAGGGGAGATAGTTGGGACTACTGTATATCAATAATATTTGTCCATAATTCTTTTTCTTGTTTCCCTGCTTTTTCATAGCATTTATTACTACCAGTTACTTATCCATGGTTTTGTTATTGTGCTTAACCTATAAGAAGAGAACCTCTAGGAGAACTAAGACTTGTTTGCCTGTTCAGTGTACCATCCCCAGTTCCTCTAACAATGTTACAACAGTAGAGCTCAGTAACAGCTTGTTGATTGAACTGATATCTATATACCCCTAGAAAAAATACTAGGGTTACTAATGGTTCAAGGACCCTTGCTTCTAAAAACATCCAATGAATTTCATGCAGTCAGAGCTGCCAGCTTCTCAGTGACCCAGGAGAGCAATGATTCACAGGGAGGATCTGATCCAATAAATACAAAATATTACATTCATTTATTATTCATTTATTCATGCAACAAATACTTATTAGGTCCTGAATTCATGCCAGGATGTTGGTACACAATGGTGAATAGAAAAGACATGGTCCCTGCCCTCAGGAGATTAGAGTCTTGTAATTAATCAAACTAGTTATTATAAAAAGCATCTTATCACCAGATTTGGCAATATCATTTTTTCATATGAAACTGAAGATTAGAACCTAGAGAAGAAAATAAAACCTTCTGGCAATGTGCCAGTGAGTGGGCAGTCAGGAAATGCTATTCTTGGCCTGACTCATCCCTCTTCACATCGCTCCTGGGGGACTGGTTGTTTTCAGGGCTGTCTCCAGATGGCACACGTGTACATTCCCCCATGGCACACCACAGTTCCTCTCTCACCCTACACACACGTGCAAACACACGCCACCCAGTATGAAATGCTCATCAGCACCAAAAACCCGTCCTGAGGAACTAGAAATAAAATTCAAAGTGGCACAAGAGCATAAGCATTTGCCAGTCTGAATACCTCTTTACAGCATGTAATATCACACCCTCGATTTGCCAGCTGCCTCTTGGTAAGACAAACTGGATCATGCAGAGGAAAACTTTCTTTTAGCAAAGAGGCAAAGGCAAATATTGCACAAGGAAATCTCAGAGAATTTGCTGTTTGTTGGCAGAGAATCCAAGTCCACATATATAATCTCCAAGTCAAGGGTAAGACCCCATTCTACTTACTTTCTATACCCAACTTACTGACTTGGAGCTCAGTTTCCCTTAGATCATGATGTCAGGAGTCACTCTGTCTTGAGTTTTGTCTGCTTTTTTTTCCTTTTTATTGAAGTATAGTTTGACTTACCATGTCAGTTTCAAGTGTATAGCACAGTGTTTCAGTTATATCTCTCTCTCTATATGTATGTATATATAAATATATGTATTTATTAATTGTATATATGTGTGTGTGTGCGTGCTTAGTTGTGTCCAACTGTTTGTGACTTCATGGACTGTAGCCTGCCAGGCTCCTCTGTCCATGGGATTCTCCAGGCAAGAATACTGGAGTGGGTTGCTATGCCCTCCTCCAGGGGATCTTCCCAACCCAGGGATTGAATCCTCCTGCAATGCAGGTATATTCTCTACTGTCTGAGTCACCATATGTATTTATGTGTGTATAGATATATGTGTGTGTGTGTTTGTGTACATACATATATATGAATATATATATTCTTTTTGAGGTTCTTTTTCCTTATAGGTTGTCACAAAGTATTGACTAGAGTTCCTTGTTGGAACTCTGCAACAGTAAATTCCCTGTTGGTTATACAACAAGTGATACAGTGAGTCCTTGTTGGTTATCTACCGTATATACAGTAGTGTGTCTCTGTTATCCCACCTCCCTCTCATCTGCTATTAACACCGTGGTGAGCCTGTGGTTTTGCCTCATTCATAGACCATTGATCCCACAACTCCTTTTGTTGTGACTTAACTATCTCATTCATATGATTATATTCCCCCTCCCCCCCCGCAAAAGCTGTAGATTTCCTTGAAGAGTTGCATGTAAGTATGTTTGGACTCTCAGGTTAGACTGTCTGGGTTCACATGACCCTACTGCATGCTACCCTCACTAACATATAGTTTGCTCATCTGTAAAGCTATGTTTGTAATAATATCTTTCTCAAAGGTTTGATATAAAGTTAAATAGGCTAATTCACAGAAAGTGCTTAGCAAAAATCCTGACACATTTAATTTGCTTAATAATATTTGCTAAATATCTCTTTAATATTTTGCACCCCCACCACTGGCTGATCTAGACACAAAGGAAGCCACCACTGAATCATTACTGATTCGAAAAACAGCCTTCCTAACAATATGATTGTGTGACTATATTTAATGGATTTCACATCAAGGCTGATTATCCATATACAAAAAGTTAATCACATTTTATACCTCAAGATGTTAATATAGAAAACTAAAATTCTAAGAAAGTTTGTTGAATAGAAGCAACAATTTTAAAAATACTGTTTTAAACAATTTTTAAAAACAATTAAAATCATGTGCTCAGTGCTTTAACACAATTCTACCTTCGTGATGCCAAATAACCAGAAGAAAATTAATTAAAATTTTAGCCAATTATCTAGACGTCTAAACTCTCCTTTTCCATTAGTTTTCACCAAGACATTTGCAGTTGCATAGAGACAGGCTCTGGGTTCATGTGGTCTCCTATCATCCCAAGATTTTCCTCAACTATTTTTCTCTCTTCATAGTCTCTTCTACTTCAAACTGTACACTTCTTGGTGATATTTAAATGCATTTCTATGTTGCATGTAATTTTGCTTCTGGGTAACAGAATGAATTGGCCAAGCTAAGCCCCAAGATTAATTTACTGAGCAAAGTCAGCCTTTCTGATTTTCTTGAACTCAAAACCTTGAGAGTCCACTAATTAGACAGTTGTTCTAATAGAAGAGGAAGAAATTCAGTCAGTGATCTGACTTTGGTTTGTCTTTCCTTCTGGGGAAAATGCTAAATTAGTTGAGTCCAGAGTTTGCTATCAAAGTTTTATTTGGTCACCATGATACAAATTTCTCTCTCTCTCTATCCTACTATCACTGATAACCAAAAGGATTCTTGGGCGGGATGAGTCAAAGTGATCCAAATTCCTCCTTATCCTACGTGATTCCTCAGTTCCTGAGGTTCACTTGAGAAAGTAAAATAGAATATTGGTTAGCTTTGTGGCCTTGAAAAAATGATTGAAATATCACAAACTTCAGAGTTATAAAGTATGGACTGTATAACAGGATCTAATGCAGAGGATTGGTGTAATAAATGAGATAATTAAGCATATTGTCTGGCATGAATAAGAGACTGAAAAGTGAAAGTAAAGTCACTTAGTTGTGTCTGACTCTTTGCAACCCCATGGACTGTAGCCGGTGAGGTTCCTCCATCCATGGGGATTCTCCAGGCAAGAAAACTGGAGTGGGTTGCCATTTTCTTCTCCAGAGGATTGAGACTAATAAATATTAAGTCATTTTAGTTCTGTAAGGAAAGAATATAGGCAGGGGGAAAATTATGAATTTTAAGCTTATTCTATTTTTTTTCTTTGTAAGTAAAGAATAAATGAGCAACAATGGTGGGAATTACTTGGCAGTCCAGTGGCTAGGGTTTGGTGTTTTCTCTGCTGGAGCCCAGATTCAATTACTGGTTGGGGAACTAACATCCCACAAGCCACACTGTATGTGGGGCGGGGTGCAAAAAAACAACAAACGAGCAAAAAAACAACTATAGAGCAACAATGGTGTGAGAGACAGCTTCTCCCTTCATTTCATTCATCCATCTGTGTATTCCACAAAAAGTAGTGAGTATCTATTGTGTGTCATATTATTTTTAGATGCTGGGGAGATGGTAGGGAGTAAGATAATCAAAAGAAAACACATCAATAAATAAGATAACTTCAGTTGGTTAAAAGAACTGTGAAGAAAATAATACATGACAATGTTATAATGAAAAACTATGTGTCCATAGATGGGATGGTCAGGGAAGCTCCATATTTGAAGGGTGTGAGGTCATCATTAACACACAGACTAGGTAACAGGATCCTCCAGACAAAGGGTAAGTAAAAGGGACCTCAGGCATCAATGAGCTTGCTTTGTTAACATAAAAGGAAGCAGGGCAATATGGCCAGAGCTCAGTTAGCAAGAGAGACCTGGGGGGCCTTCGGTCCTAAAGGAAGGCAGAGGTCAGACCATGTATGGTTTTGAAGGATGTGATAGGAATTTGGTTTTATTTTTAATTGTAGTAGGAAGTTTGGGTGGTTTAAAACAGGACAGGGACAAAGTATTTTACATGTTTCTAAACGCCACTTTGGCTTCTGTGTAGAGAATCAGTTCAGATCAGTCGCTCAGTTGTGTCTGACTCTTTGCGACCCCATGGACAGCAGCACTTCAGGTTTCCCTGTCCATCACCAACTCCCGGAGCTTACTCAAACTCCTGTCCATTGAGTTGGTGATCACCTTCAGTCGTTCCCAGCATCAGAGTCTTTTCTAAGGGGTCAGTTCTTCACATCAGGTGGCCAGAGTATTGTAGTTTCAGCTTCAGCATCAGTCCTTCCAATGAGTATTCAGGGTTGATTTCCGTTAGGATGGACTGGTTGGATCTCCTTGCAGTCCAAGGAACTGTCAAGGGTCTTTTCCCACACCACAGTTCAAAAGCATCAATTCTTTTGTGCTCAACTGTCTTTATAGTCCAACTCTCACATCCATACATAACTACTAGAAAAACCATAGCTTTGACTAGATGGACCTTTGTTGGCACCGTAATGTCTCTGCTTTTTAGTAGGCTGTCTATGTTGGTCATATCTTCTCTTCTAAGGAGCAAGTGTCTTTTAGTTTCATGGCTGCAGTCACCATCTGTAGTGATTTTGGAGCCCAAGAAAATAAAGCCTGTTGCTGTTTCCATTGTTTCCCCATCTATTTGCCTTGAAGTGATAGGACCGGATGCCATGATCTTAGTTTTCTGAATGTTGAGCTTTAAGCCAGCTTTCTCACTCTCATCTTTCACTTTCATGAAGAGACTCATCTTCACTTTCTGCCATAAGGGTGGTGTCATCTGCATATCTGAGGTTATTGATATTTCTCCAGGCAATCTTAACTCCAGCTTGTGCTTCATCTAGTCCAGCATTTTGCACAATGTACTCTGCTTATAAGTTAAATAAGCAGGGTGACAATACACAGCCTTGATGCACTCCTTTCCCTATTTGGAACCAGTCTGTTGTTCTGTATCTAGTTCTAACTGTTACTTCTTGACCTGCATACTGATTTCTCAGGAATCAGGTCAGGTGGTCTGGTATTCCCATCTCTTTCAGAATTTTCCACAGTTTGTGGTGATCCACACAGTCAAAGGCTTTGGCATAGTCAATAAAGCAGAAGTAGATGTTTTTCTGGAACTCTCTTGGTTTTTTGATGATCCAGCGGATGTTGGCAATTTGATCTCTGGTTCCTCTGCCTTTTCTAAATCCAGCTTGAACATCTGAAAGTTCATGATTCACATACTGTTGAAGCCTGGCTTGGAGAATTTTGAGCGTTACTTTGCTAGCATGCAGAGAATAGAGGGAATCTATCAGAGTTGATGGGAAAAGAGGAGAGGCTTGGACAAGGAGGCAGCAGAGGTGATGGAGAATGGTTTGGGGTAAATTATTTTGGAGGCAGAATCAATAGGATTGCTAATGGATTGGACAAGGAAGTGTGGGGTCAATAGAGGGATGTGAGTGACATCCCCATAAGGTAGGCTGACTTTGTATGTAGGCTTTCATTTTACAAAGAATGAGGGTGAGACCTCAAACCATCCACATCCCTCCCAACTCTACTCCAGCCAAATGTCATCGCAGAAAAGAAAGTTCAGTCTTCTCACATTCATTCCACAAGTAATCACTCAGTTTCTGTTACTGTGTTCTAGAATAAGTTATGGGTACTCGTCAAACAGTAGGAAGCAAAATAGACCTACCTTTGTTCTAATGGAAGTTATATTCTAATGTATGAAATAGAGTATAAATTATAAATAATGAAAAATCAGACAACTTTGGTCCCTACTGATAACAGTAAGAGCAGAACAGCATGTTAGTAGTTGGTGGGTTGCTATATTAGAATAGTTGTTAAGGAGGGCCTCTGTAAACAGTTTTTTCAAGCAAATTGACTTTGTTATGTATTAAACATCTGTCAGGGACATCAAATAGGTTATTATTAGATGTCTGTGTCCAGAATATCAGGAAGAGAACAGTGTTAGAAGTAGAGGTGGTGTTTAAAGCCATGGGCCTGGGTTATCATTAAAAAAGAGAATAGGAGGAGGCCCACGACCAAGCTCTTGGAGTTCTCCAGTATTTGTAGGGTACATATGAGCCAGCACAGGAGATTGCAGCATCCAGACCTACAGCAGTAAAATCAAGGGACTGTGGCGTTAGAACCGTATATGCTGAATCTTCTCCCCCATCTTCCTCCACTAGCCTTTCATCCTCAGGGAATTTCAGATAATGATGACTTATTTAACACATATAATGGAATCTGGGTAGGGCCCAGCATTGAGACCCTGCTTCTCATTAATGGAGGGTGGTACCCACTCAATCAGAATTCATCTGGCCCAAGTGTAGATGAGTAATTGTTTTGCTGTTGGAGGAAAGACAAGGCCTTGCATTGTGGAAACTCTGGCATCAATCTGATCTTCCTTCTTTTAAGCTCATAGACTTTTGAATCAGTGATGCTCTCCAAGGCTGGCAGAGAGGTATCTGATATACAAACAATATTTAATTACTTCAACCAAGCAACATAATGGGTTCTTTTCTAGGGGAACACAAACAACAAAAGAAAGCTTCTCAGAACACTACAACTCTATAGAATATAGCCAATGTCACACTTCTTGAAACAGCAAGCAGATGCCACAGGATAACCAGGAAGATAGCTTGGTGGAGATTGAGGGGTAGCAGGGAGAAGAAAGGTAAATTCTGGGGCCATGTCATAGCAATATATGAAAGTCTTAAACTAAGAAAATTTAAAAATTCAGCAACTCAAATTAAGAACTCAATCAGTGTATTTAAGAGCTGCAGGTAGAGAAGATTACTGACCAGGAAAGCAGGTTGATAAAATATATCCAGATTGAAATAGAGTAAAAAATAAGAGAAATAAGAAAAGAGCCTAACAGTTACATAGAACATAGTAAATAGGTCTAACTTTATATCAAAAGTCCAAGAAAAAGATGAAGAGAGATAAAAGGCAAAATCAATATTTGAGAAGACTTGTTGAAATTTTTCTAAAAGTGATGAAAATTACTGGGCTACAATTAAAGAACTGCTGTAAATGCCACTTGAGATAAATAAAATCATTGTTAGATCTATCATAGTATTGCTGCTAAAAATTTAAAACAAAGGAAATCTTTAAAATAGAGACAAAATCATGTTATCATTAAGCTATTGCATAGCTGAGTTTTCAATAGAAATTATGGGATCCACAAGACAGTTTTAAAAATACCGTAAGAAAATGCTGCTACTCTAGAATTCTAGGGCTTCCTTGGTGGCTCTGCAATAAAGAATCCTGCCAATGCAGAAGATGCGAGTTCAATCCCTGGGTCAGAAAGATCCCCTGGAGGAGGAAATGGCAACCCACTCTAGTATTCTTGCCTGGAAAATCCCATGGACAGAGCAGCCTGGCACACTATAGTCCATAGGGTTGCAAAAGAGTCGGACACGACTTAGTGACTAAACAACAGCTAGAGTTCTATATCCTCTGAAAATATCCTTCAAATATAAAGGCAGAATAAAGATGCTTTCAAGTAAATAAAATCTGGGATGAATTATTACAAGCAGACATGTGTGTGGTTTTTTTTTAATGAAAAATACATGGGCATCAACCCAGGTCACACAGAAATCTGGGCAGAGCTAGGCATGACCACTAGTGGTACCCGTAGGCAAGCTGTGGTCCCTCCCGCTGTGGCACAGGTGTAGCCCCCTGACACTGCTCTATTAACCACCTCTGCTAGTTCCAGGTTGGCAAGGCCCAACCAGGAGTCTCTGTTAGGTTGTTATAGAGATCATCTTTGGGAACTGGTGTAAAACTCAAATCTCCAAAGTCTTTAAGGTGGCAGCCCAAATGGGAGACCCTTTTCATCAAACCAGCTTCTCTTACGGCAGTGGGATCATATTCCACTCCTTTTCATTTCTGTCCTCATGAGAGTGGGGCTCCGATGGTAGCTGCAGGGTTGCCATTTTTCCCTAGGATGGAGTGTGCTTGTGTCTGGAGGAGATGTAAGTGGTCGCTCCTCAGGGACGTGATGGACAGCATGGGACATAGACAAGGGAGAGCCAGGCAGACATGCATTTTAAAATTCAGAAATGACATGTACACCCCTGGCAGATTCAAGTCAATGTATGGCAAAGCCAGTACAATGTTGTAAGGTAAAATAAATTAATTAATTAATTTAAAAAATAAATAAAACATAAAAATAAAATTCAGAAATGAATGAAAAACAGTGAGAAGTATTGACTATTGATGAAAAATCTAAAATGATAGCTTTATGTGTAGTTTAAAATACAGGTGAAAATAACATAAAAGTCAGAAAGGAGAGATGAATAGAGTAAGGTATTCAAAATGTTTAAGGCTTTAGGTTTTGGGAGAGAATAGTAAAATTGTTAGCATAAATTACATATATTCTAATAATTATTAGGTATATATCATAATCTCTAGTGTAACCATTATTTTAAAAGAATAAAATAATCCAAAAGTAACCAACTGAGAGAAGAGAAAATTTTAAAGTTAAAAAAACTGTTATCCAAAAGAAGGCAAAAAAGGAGAGAAAAATATAAAACAAGTGGGACAAGTAAAATAAAAATAATCATGTGGTCAATTAATTACAGTAATTGTAAATGGATGAAAATCTCCTAAAAAACAAAGGTTCTCAGACTGAATTTTAAAAATCTGTACTGTATATATAATAAAATCTCTTAGCAACTACATGTGGAAGACAGCATTTTAACATGATGAAGGGTACTACAAAAATCTTATACCAAATTCCATACTTAATGGGGAAATGGTGAAAGTGGCCATTTTTTAATGGCCAATCTTTTTAATTTTAGCCATTCTAATAGGTGTATAGTGGTATCTATCATGATTTAATTTGCATTTCTCTAACACCTAATGAGGGGCTTCCCAGTTGGCTCAGTGGTTAAGAATCCACCTGCTACACAGTAGATGCAAGTTTGATCCCTGGGTGGGGAAGATCCCCTGGAGGAGGAAATGGCAACCCACTCCAGTATTCTTGCTTGGAGAAACCCATGGACAGAGGAGCCTGGCAAGCTGCAATCCATGGGGTCACAAAGAGTCAGACACAACTGAGCATGCATGCAGTAACTAATGAAGCTGGACAATTCTGCATGTTCATGTTCTTATTTTTTATCTGTATTTCTTCTTTGAAGTACCTGTTAACATCTTTTGCCTATTTTTCATTGGGTCGTTTGTTTTCCTACAATTGAGTTTTGAGTTCTTTATCCTAGTTACAAGTCATTTATCAGATACATGATTTGTAAATATTTTCTCAAAGCCTATGGGTTTCCTTTTCTCTCTCTTCGTTTGTATTAATTACTTTTAGCATATTATCTCCTCTGTTGATTTATTATCTATACCTTTTTATTTTTTGTGGTTGCTCTAGAATTTGTAGCATAAATCTAATTTATTATAGTCTGAGTATTATACCAGACTTTAATAAATGCATAATATATACAGTATTATTCCTTTGCGTTTGTGATCTTTATGCTACTATTTTCACATAGGAAATATGTGTACGTATATACAATATACGTACATATGATAAAACACAATTCATTATTACTCTATTTTGTTTATTAAGTTAGATATTTGGTCAAGTAAGTCATTTTTTAAAAAAATTATAAAATGAGAAAAGAAGTCTTTTATAGTTATGCAGCTCTGAAAAAGCCTTGGCCAAATTAATGGAAGCCCTAAAGCAAAGATGGTCAGGAATGGACAGCTCTAATACCCATGCGTCATTCATTTCATTGCTTTGGAGCATCCTAGGGAGAATATAGCCTGACGTTGATGCTATGGTGAATCCTGAAAGGGTGGCAGCTGGAAGATTCGGTTAACAACACTCCTCATAGCACATAGTCCCTGAAGGAAGATCCGAACAGAGTACTCCCATAGCTGTCATACAGGATAATTGAACTTAGTCTGGGAATTGGAGAAAGGATTATCTAGGACATATGTAAAACAATGACTAAGTGATTAACATCTTTTACATTGGACAGTGGAAAGGCTAGGTATTCAGGTCACATATGAGAACATTTCTTTGACTAATTGTTAATACACTTTGCTGTATTTTGGTGATATACCCTATATTTAAAACACTCTGTGATTTCAAACTATAACCTTTCAGACTAATGGATATTAAAAAGCAAAGGAAAAATACTTAGCTTGCATTAGATCTCACTTCTCTGTGTTTTCATAGTTACATCATTTTATTCATTATGAAAACTAAAAATCTTCTCTCCCACAACCATGTTAGTTGTAGATAGCTTTATGCATATATCTCATTCTAAAAATATTTACTGAGCACCTAATATACTACAAACATTACTTTATGAACTTTCTCTTATTTTGACTGCTAACAGTACCAAGAAATAATTTACATTGAATCTTTTCTACTTAACTTGCTTTCCTTGACCTCAGCAGATCACATTTGTATTTTTAAACAGCTACTGTTGTGAATAGCTTTGATTGTTGAACAGCAGTTATTTAAATATTTATGGTCAATCTGTTCCAAGACAATATTGAAAGCAGCAGTGCACAGTTTAAGAAATACATAAAAATCAATGGGGCAAATTTATGTATCAGAAGATCTACATTTCTAACTATGTGCCAGATTTTCCATTTATAATTCTTGCAAATGAAACACTTCGGGTAGTCATAAATACTAACCTCTCTGAACCTTTCTCTGTGAATTATGGTCTTGCAGTAATAAACAGAGAGTAGGATTTGATTTGTAGGCTGAACTATACAAAGCAAGAACTCAATGCTAATGCCTTTGATCATTCTTGTTCATTTTAACTGGCCAGGAGGGAGATGGCAAGAAGTCTTTTATAACATCATCACCTTCTGTTCTAAGTGTGCCTCGTGTCTGTCTTGACACATTTTCTGCAGAGTAGCTGTCTCTAACTTTGTGTTTGGCATGACATTGTTAAATGTTGTTTATAAATTTGATAGTCTAAAGTCAGCACTGAATGCTGCTTAATTCATCCTGGACCTCGGTTCCCCTGCAAGAAGTCGGTTCCCCATGAGAAGCACAGGCTAATAATTTGACACCGATTCCCTGACTGCTGGTCCCAAATACTTTAGTTAACTAAGCTCTTTCTTTTTTTATTATCTTTTCAACATTTACTCTAGGAACTATATTTACTGTAGTTTCTAGAATCTAGATACATGAGATTTTCTATTTAGAAGGGTCTTTAGGAGGCAACCCACTCCAGTACTGTTGCCTGGAAAATCCAATGGACAGAGGAGCCTGGTAGGCTACAGTCCATGGGGTCGCAAAGAATCGCACACGACTGAGCAACTTCACTTTTCACTTTCACTTTCACTTTAGGGATAATATAATCCAGGGATAAAAAAGATAATTTACTTTTGTTTCTCATCTTAATAGGAAGTGATAAATGATGTCTCTTAAAGGGGACTTATATCAGGAGCACCAGATATTGGCACTTCGAAACTGAGTCCAACTATCCATCCTGACAGGTGGCCATCAACCTCGGCTCAGATGCTTCTAAGGCAGCAATACACTGCTTTTCAAAGTGGTTCATGTTGTGACTAAATGATAGAAGTCCTAGTTAATTAGCTGAAATCTTCATGTCTACAGCTTACACACTTTAATTTGAGTTCTGCTTTTTTGGAGTCACACAAAAATCAATATACTCTTTTTTATTCTATGTAATAGTACTTTATATATTTGACACAATTTTTCTGAGCTCCTTTTTCTTTTTGTTAGTCTCCAGTTTTCAGCATCTTTGACATTTGTATTTACGATGCTGAAAGTTTTCCAACAGAAGTTCTGAAATAACTGCAAGTTGTCTGCATGCGTGCATGTGTGTGTGTGTATACATGCGTGTGTGTGTTTGTCCTAGATTATAATTCTTTCAGGCCTGGAAGATTTCCTCACATGAAAAGCAGCACTGTTCTGTTTTGACTATATTCTGATTCATCTTGGGCTTTAATTCCCTCTTAAAGACATTGGTGCTACCTTTCCAGTTTGAAGATCGTTCCGCTTGATAGGATAGATAAGCAATGGAAATGCTAGATGCTTCTTCTCTCACTGTCATCTGTTAACATTACATCATTTTTCCAAGCAGCAGGCTTAACCTTTTCTTGTTTTTCTCCTTGCTCCAAATCTAATTTAAAATGTCTCTGCCAACTCTAAGAAACCTTTCAGTCCATATCTTATTTTTCATGGAAGCTGTGTTGGACACTGTTGATCAATCCCCCCTTCCTTAAAACCTCTACTCCTTTGACCTTAGCAATTTATTTTCATTTGATTCTGCTCTTCTTTTTCTCTATGTGTTCCTAATATACTTCCCCTGTGGCCTCCTCTGCTTTATCTGCCGTGTTTACCAGGATTCTGGTCTCTACATAAACTCTACACTTGAGTGAGTTTCTACACTCTCATGTTTAACCACCCTGTATCCTGATGAGGATGAGATGGTTGGATGCCATCACTGACTCAATGGAGATGAGTTTGAACAAGCTCCAGGAATTGGTGATGGACAAGGAAGCCTGGCGTGCTGCAGTCCATGGGGTCACAAAGAGTCAGACACGACTGAGCGACTGAGCTGAACTGAACTGATACTGATGACAGTGAAACCCTATCTTCAGCTTCGATTCCTTCCCTGTCGAGGACTCTGAGTAGCGATGTTCCAGTTTGAATGGAAACTAACTTGTCATCATCTTCCCATGTGCCCAGCCCCTCCTCCACTTCTTCTCATCCATATCCTTTCTTGGTGATTGGTATGCCCTTCTGCACAGTCATCCAAATAGAACCCTAAGTTCCCCTTTTCTCCCATCTAGTTCATTACCAAATCCTATTGATTTTGTTGCCATAAGTTCTTTTTAAAAAAATTTTTTATTGGAATATAGTTGCTTTACAATGTTGTGTTAGTTTCCATTCCAGCAAAGTGACTCAGCCACACATATACATATATCCCCTCATTTTTGGATTTCCTTCCCATTTAGATCACCACAGATCATGCCTATAGTTCTTGATTTCATCTCCCCACCTCTTACCTTACTTCCCTGGTTAGCATTTCATTTTTATAGCTTGGAGCTGTTCAATAGTCTCCAGACCTATTTTTGTATTGTTGCTATTTGTTTGTTGCTTTGATTCTGGTGTTCCTCAGGTCTACCTGCTACACGTTGCCAGAGGAATCTATAAAACAAAAATATG
The DNA here is from genome assembly GCF_019320065.1 of Cervus canadensis. NCBI lineage: Eukaryota > Metazoa > Chordata > Mammalia > Artiodactyla > Cervidae > Cervus > Cervus canadensis. Next base: position 50,710,232 of record NC_057389.1, read on the forward strand.
ATCATATCCCTACTCCATTTAAAATTATTCAGGTCTCCCCTTTCCCTGCAAAATTGTGCTTAGGATATTCTGTGACTGGCCTACAACCCTCTCTCCAAGTTCATATTTTCATGTCTTTGCTCTGGAACAGAAGCTGCAGTCACACCAAAATGCTTGTAATATCCAGCGTGTATCATGCTATTTCAAGTGTTCTTACCTTTGTTTATGCCATGTCTTTTGCCTGGATAAAATGCCTATTCTACTCTTGTTCTTTTGACTGATTTTCACTCATCTCAGATAGTTTAGCTTGGATATCACCTCCTCTAGGAAATATTTCCCAAATAACACATAAGGGCTGAATATGCTCTGATGTTCCCATTACACCCTGGGCTTGCTTCCATTCAATCACTTACTGTGTATATTGACTCTCCAGGGAATCTGTATATAGTGCTCTCTCCTCAGTGACAGGGACCACGTCTTGTTGAATTTTATTTTTGTTCCTTGACTTTCTTCCCTGACCTTACATTTCCTTGGGACTATTTTATAATGATTTAGGTTGATATTTTCTTATGTAATGAATTCTTCTTGTACACTTGGAAACAGAATAAGAAAACTTAATGCTAGCAATTTTCATATTCTATGCTAACAATATCTGAGAACTAAAAGTCAGATGGATTTATTTGCTAGAAGATGATTGCCAAGGAAAAAAAAACTCTCATCTTTTTAGCAAGTTTCTTTAACTTAGAGGAAAAATTCTTGGTCTTAATTCTCCAATTTACTCAATAAAAATTTACTGAGTACCTAGGTATATATAGAAGTAAATTAGATATTTATCTAATTTCAAAAAGCTTACAGCTTAGTGGGAAAATAACATAAATCAAGGAAGAAATGATGTTGGTGATAATAGTGTAATAGCTAACGTTTACTGAGATCAGACTTGTGTCTATTACCTTGTTTAACTTCATAGTCATATTGTAAGTAACCTACTGCCATCCTCATTATCAGAGAACCAAGACTTAGAGAATTGATAATACACGCAAGGTCATACTCTTAGATTCGTGGGTTCTTTACCACTGGAGCCACCTGGGAAATCAAAACCCTTAACCCTGTGCTGTATTCTCTGCCGTCCTATGATGTGTGATGAAGGGGAGTCAGCTGACAGTAAGACTCAGAGGAAAGCGAACCAGATGGCTTCCTGCTGGAGGGATCAGAGAAGGCTCCATGGAGGGGGTGGCATTTGATCTAGGCCACTCATGTTGAAGTGTGATTAAAATTTAGACCTTCAGAGAGGCAAGGCAAGGACATTCCAGACAGCGACTAGAGCTTAAATACAGACATAGAGCTGAGATACTGTGTAGCATGTGTGTTCAGTTGGTTTCAGTCGTGTCCAGCTCTTTGCAGTCGTGTGGACTGTAGCCTGCCAGGCTCCTCTGTCCATGGAATTTTCCAGGCAAAGATACTGGAGTGGATTTCTGTGCCCTCCTCCACGGGAATCTTCCCGACCCAGGGATCGAACCCAGGTCTCCTGCATTGCAGGCATATTCTCTACCGCTGAGCCACCAGCAATACATAATGTAAAAGCAAGGGGGATTGGTTTGGATGAAGCAGGGAAAAAAAAAAAACTAGAATGCAAATTGATATATTCATAGGTCATTCCATCTTACTGAGTCATATGAATTTCCTTCTAGAGTCACAGAAAACCAATGAGAATTTTAGAACAGGGCAGTGATATACGAAGATTAATCCCACCAAAGCCTATGAAATTGATGAGAGAAAAGAAACTGTTCTGTGCAGGGGCAACATCAGTGAGCCAAACAAAAATCCCTGCTCTCATGGAAGTCTTCTCATTGTAGGATAATTAATTAATTACAGATAATTAATAAGTAAACAACACACACACACATACATTCATATGAACTCATATATATACATGAATGCTTTGTTAATTATTTATATTATATGTGGGCTTCCCTGGTGATGCAATGGTAAAGAATCTGCCTTCCAGTGCAGGAGATGCAAGAGACATGGGTTCGATCCCTGGGTCAGGAAGATCCCCTGGAGAAGGGAATGGCAACCCACTCTAGTATTTTTGCCTGGAAGATTCCATGGACGGAGGAGCCTGGTGGACTGCAGTCCATGGGTTCACAAAGAGTTGGACACAACTGAGCACACATACACACTCACACACATATATATAGTATTATATATTATATACACACACACTGTGTGTCTCTGTTATGAGATGATACATTTTATTTTATATATGTGATATACATTATATGTATAATAATATATACATATATATTTACAAGGCATGTGTCTTTTAGAAGGTGATAAATGTTATGGACAAAAACTCAGCAAGGGAGGAAGACAGACAGTTCCTGGATAGGAACAAGAGGGCATTTGCAATTTCGTATAGGATGGTGGTTAAAGGCCTTACTGAGAAGGTGACATATGGACAAAAGCATAAAGCAGGTGAGAAAGTGAACCATGTGGAAATCTGAGTAAGAGTATTTCGAGGCTGTGAGCATGGTGATCATTCATATTTAAAGTACAGCAAAGGATACTCTGGTTTCTTCTCAGATTATGTAGATCTTCCGCCTTTTACTAAAGACAATGAAGAGGCCCAGGGGCTGGAGTGGACTGGGGAGGGGACAGTGGTAGGAAAAGTGTGCTGAGGGGTTACATGGATAAGGGGCGCTGCGAGGACTTCAGCTTTTCTGTGAGTGAAATGCAAGCCGCTGAAGGGTGCTGAGTCACGGTGCGGCCTGGTCAGACTTGTGTTTGTAAAGGAGAGTTCTGGTCCTTGGTGGAGAATCTCTGTATGGACGAGAGCAATAGGTGGGAGCTGAGTTGGGAGGTTATTCCAGCGTGAAGGATGGTGCCAGCTGTGGAGCTGAAGGGTGGTCACAGATGTGCTGACCAATCACATGTGGCGTAAGTTAGAGAGAAAGGCACCGAGAATGACTCCAACAGACCCTGTTCTCAGCGATGACTACTGAGTGTGTTTGTCTTGCTGGGTTTGTGTTGGTATAGGTACACTTTTTATACACTATGTTTTTAGCCCTTTCATTTTAGGCCACAAAATTGGAATTTCCTTTTGACAAATAAATGATACCCCTACAACGTGTGTGCTTATGAAGAAATACATAGCATACTGCTTTTGATCAAGACTTTGTAAAAAAAGTACTTTCTCATCTCATTTTCTACTGACAACATTTCTGTATTAGGGTGCCCATAGTTGTACTAAAAATGCATTAAATTACCTCCAGGTAAAACATCTTGAATAAAAAAAGTACATAAACAAGCTTCAGAAAGTTAGGGAATAATTGCTTTAACAATAATTTCATACTTGGAATAGTTGGCAAATTGGTAGCTATGTCTATATATGCCAAATATCTGGATATAACCTATAAAAATGATCTGTATGATATTGAAATTGGTTGGAACCATGTAGAGCAGTACCTTTAGAAGTTCAGATGTTCTAAAATATTTGGTGCATCTTGCATGTCCTAAAAATTTGAGTTTTTTCCACTATTCAACTATATGGCTGAGTAGGATATAGAAATTTCTACCACCAACTTTAATTTTTCCTTCCCCCTTATTATTCTTCCTCTTTCCCTTTTCTTTTAAAAAAGAAATTTATGTGTATGTATAAATGATTCACTGTGCTGTACAGTGGAAAGTAACACACCATTATAAACCAATTATATGCCAATAAGAATTACAAATAAATAGAAAAGAAATTTGACTGCACCGGCCTTAGCTGTGGCGTGTAGGCTCTAAGTACCTGACCACGGATCAAACCCAGACCCCCTACATTGGGAGCATGAAGTCTTAGTAGGTCACCAGAGAAGTCCCCTTCTTCTTTCCCTTTCAAAACACATATAAACTTTCTAAGGTCCAAGTTAAGTATTGGGAATTCAAAGCAAATGAGATATATCTACCTTCAAGGAAATATTAATTAGGAATCTATCTCTTACCCTCTTTTATAAACGAATTCAAGGTGTTTTAAAGGAGTACATAAGCAAAAAAAATATGTAAATGACTGAAATGACCAATAAGCAAAAAGTTAAAAAGGAAAGACTAAAGAGCAAAGTTAGAAAAATAACATGAAGCCAGAAATAGTATCAATATAACAAGAATGCACATCAAAACATTCTATAAAATGTTCACTTGGAGTTTTCTCTTAACCAGGGAAAAAGAGAAAACAGGACAGGATTCACTGCTATCAACAAGATTAAAGCTCACCAGTTGCTTAAAAGAAGTACATTTTTTCCTGGTCCTCAACCAGGCAGACAATTTCCCCAGTGGGTAATAAGGCACACTGCAGGTTTTTTATAAAAATTTTCTGACTTTAACATAGCAATAGGTTTTATAGGATCGTTCTTAAATATTTCTTAATTCAGGGAGATTGTATGTGGAAGCATAGAACAGTAACGTGGCCCAAACAGCGTGAGAAAAGAACACATCCCCTTATGTTCTGATTCATGAGTACTGCTTACCTTGAGAATTGAGTAGCAAAAAAAAAGTCAAGTTCAATTCCCTGAATAGAACTTAGGGTTCTGTTATTTTGGTTGTTGGTTAAAGCTTGACAGTCAACCAAAGCAGCTTTGACAACCAGCTGAACAGAGATTAGAATTGCTTGCCCCCCAAAGAGGATAAACAGCTTATGGAGGATAGTAGGACAGAATGGAAAACCCTGAGATTTCCGAGGTGTGCTTGGATGGGATCACAGTAACAAATCACAGGGACGTGGAATGGGACCTTAGCTGACACTTGAGTCTTATCTCAAGGGCTGGTTATGATTTTCTTTTTTTAGTTTTTATTTTTATACAACTTTTAAAGATTACTTTCCATTTATAGTTATTACAAAATATTGGCTATATTCTGCATGTTGTATAGTACGTCCTTGAGCCCATCTTATACTCAATACTTTGTACCTTTTAATCCCTTACCTCTGCATTGCCCATCTTTGCTTCCCTGTCCCCAGTGGTAACCACTAGTTTGTTCTCTATATCTGTGAGTTTGCTGCTGCTTTGTTATATTCACTAGTTTGTTACATTTTTCAGATTTCACAGACAAGTGAAATCATACAGTATTTGTCTTTCTCTGCCTGACTGATTTCACTTAGCATAATGCCCTCCAAGTTCATCCATATTGCTGCAAATGCAAAACTTAGCCCTTTTATGGCTGAGTAGTATTCCATTGTGTGTAGTGTGTGCTTGTATGCCACACTTTCTTTAATGATGGATGTGATTTTGATATGAGAGGAGAGGCCATTCCAGGCAGATGAGTTTAGGAAGGGAGTTAGTTTTACACAGTATGTTAACAAACAGTAGAATCTCCTATTTGGTGAGGACAAATGATCAGTCACAGCAGGTATGAGGCTGAAAAGACAGTAGGGACTCCAGCGTAAAGGTATCTGAATATACACGGAGGAGCCTGAGTTTCCTCCTTGGAAAACCTCTCCTTTCACTCCCCTAGGCTCTCTAAAGAAATGAGTCCTGCCCCCAAATCTGTACATTGGGAACCTTAATGTATTACAGAATTCAACAGATATTTACTGCATTTACAGAAACTGTGATTTCCATCTTGGGAGCCAATGACAGTCTCCTCTCTCTACAAATATCTGTGTCACAAAACATGAATGGGTGGATTCTTGGACTCTTTGGGAAGTACCAGCAATTTATTTTTATTTTTTAATTGTTGTTCAGTCGCTCAGTTGTGTCCAACTCTTTGAGACCCCATGGACTGCAGCACACCAGGCTTCCCTGTCCATCACCATCTCCCGGAGCTTGCTCAAACTCATGTCCATTGAGTCAGTGATGCCATCCAACCATCTCATCCTCTGTCGTCCCCTTCTCCTCCTGCCTTCAGTCATTCCCAGCATCAGGGTCTTTTCCAATGAGTCAACTCTTCACATCAAGTAACCAAAGTATTGGAGCTTCATCATCAGTCCTTTCAATGAATAATATTCAGGACTGATTTCCTTTAGGATTGACTGGTTTGATCTCCTTGTAGTCCAAGGAATTCTCAAGAGTCTTCTCCAATACCACAGTTCAGAAGCATCAATTCTTCAGAGCTCAGCCTTCTTTATGGTCCAACTCTCATATCCATGCATGACTACTGACAAAACCATAGCTTTGACTAGACAGACCTTTGCTGGCATAGTAATGTCTGTGTGTTGATGTTCACTAAATAATAATTATCAGTCCAAAAGGTTTGTCTTGCTCTTTCTAAAGACTTTCATTTAAGATGCTGCATTTCATGTTTCTAACCTTACATACTGCATCTTTGGAATAAAGGTAATGCAAATCCACAAGGGTCAAACTGGAAAATCATGAACAAGTTGATAAATTGTATGAAGCCTTTGGTGGCAGAAAGGTTTATTCTCAGGTCTCAAAGAAGTCAAGGTAAACCTAATCAGAAGGGAACCTTCAGAGATGACAGAAACAAGAGGCATTTGCTGATGACACTGACTGCTTATGGTATTCAGCCCACACTCTGTGCTTTACGTGTGTTATTTCAGTCAGTTACTATAAACCTGTATGATCAGTATTATTATCGTGACTTCGTGGCTAAGGAAAAACAAAGGCCCAGAGAGGTTTAGCAATTTCCCTAACGTTACACAGCTTGTAAATGGCAGAGCACTTGAACATAGCAGCTTGGCTCCAGAACGCCTTCTCTTTAGCACCACCCCTCCTGCCTCTCTTTAAGGAAATGTTAGAGCTGGAAGTGTCTCTGAAGTCATAGAGCTCAGTGATTCTCTGCCAGTGGCCCTTGGCCTGGTGGAATTAGAGTCAAGTGAATTCACCTTTAGGTCCAAAATGTCATGGGGCTCCAAAAACCCTCAGTAAGCAAATGAATTATATTTTAATACAGTATTTTTTAAAAATCAATGCAAAAAATATGTAATTAAATAATGCAAAACACATGCATTTAAATAATGCAAAAACATATGAATAAAATATCAAAATTTAAATAAAGATAGGATCTCTGTCCACAATAAACAATGGATCCTTCTGGAGTTCTTTTTCTGGTAATGGCATCTCAGCCCGGCACCAGAAGCAGCATCAGTATCCCCTGGGAGGATGTTAGTAATTCAGATTCCCAGGTGCCACCCAGGCCTATTCAGTCACACACTCTTGAATTCAGGGACAGCAATCCATGTTTGAACCAGGCCCCCAGATGACGCTGATGTCAGTTCAAGTTTGAGAACCACTGGTCTAGTTCAATGCCTTCATTGGACAGATTGGATAAAGTTGCCTGTTAGTGGCAGAGTTTGTGACTTCTCTTAAGTTTAGGGCCCTTTCTAACCTACTGTGTTGCTTCCCCTTCCCTTGACTGGGTGTGGTTGGGCACTTCTTAATCTGTTCTATCTTATTTGCCAGGATTTCTGTATGTTTCTTTTTAGTAGGCAAATCAATTTGCAACTGAAGATCATAGCATTCTCTGTTGATGATGACACACAATCAGATAGACAAGGAGCCACGTAAGGCCCTCTGGGAGATGGTGTAGAGTGGTAGAGAGTGGTTGTTAACCATGGTGGCAAATTACAAGCAGCCTAGCAGCTTGGAAAAATTACCTCAGACCTCACCTCAACCAAGTCAGCCAGAATCTCTGAGGATAGGGCTTGAATACTAGTATTTTTTTTCTACATGATTGTAAGGTACATCCAGGATTGAGAACCATTGGGTTGGCAAATGTGGGAGGAGCCAAGTGCGGTCTAAGGTGATGTTTACTGTCTGTTCACTAGTCATACACTGGACGTCATCCTCACCATCTTCCTTGTCATCATCCTCTACACACCTCCACTCCAGAATCCTGTCCACATTAATGCACTCCTTGCTCCTCAGTTCATCCACTTCTCCATCCCAGTCGCCATCATTCTGGATCAAGTCATCATCGTCTCTGCCCTCCAAAGAGTCCTTTCTGCCTGCCCTCAGGCAGTTCTTCAATCTGTGCTTCACCCTGGAAGCACAAAAATCATTTTAAAACCATAGTCTGACTGCATAAGTTGCTCCCTCCCCAACTGTAAAATTTCTCATAGCCTTTCATTGCTCTTAGGATAAGAGAGCCTTCTAAACTCATCTGTCACAGTCCTGTGGGCGCTCAGCCAGCCCACCTCATCCATTCTTGCCTAGAAGTTTGCCATACTCTTGCTATATGCTGTTCCCTCGGCCAGGAATGATCTTTCCTGTCTTATTTGCCTTGTGAACCACTAAACATTTAGATTTTAATTGTGGCTTTACATCTCAGGGAAATCATCTTGATTTCTCTGAGGAGGGAAAATCCTCCTGTCATAATTTTTGTAATTATGGTTTTCCCTAAAGAACAGGAGAGGGAGGCTAAAATTCACCTGGGACAAGCCCTGTCATCAGTTCTTAGAGCACCGCTGCTTCTTTTCATAACATAAATAACAGTTGCAATTTTATGTTTATTCATATGGCCATTTGAATCACATATTTACCCTGCAATAGAATTTGTGAGGACAGGGACGTCGTCGTGTTCAGTGTACTGCTGAGTCCACAGCAGCTAGGTAGTCCTGGGAACACATCAGGTGTTCAATAAATATTTGCTCATAGAATGAATGGTGAGCACCTAGCAACTATGGCAGCCCAAATGAGTCATTTCATGGGCCCAATGAATTGCATAGGCAAGGTCCCAGAACCATAGACTAATTTTTCATCTAGGTTCTGATCCTTTTAAGCCCTGTTACCTGTGAAAAGGCGTTTGACTTCTTGACATCAGTCTTTTTCTGCACAGTGTCAAGGGGCTTCTAATTAGGCTTTGTTGTGTCTTTCAGGGTCAGTGGTTGATGGGGGTAGAGAATGGGAAAGACAGAAGGAGCAACTGGAATGAACTCTCTTTTTATCTATTTCTGGGTAACATTTATTTTGAAGACAAAGTTTCTTGTCTAAAAGCAAAACTAGTTCCAAAAACCACTGTGCTAGAAGGTGCCCACAAGCCCATCTGGCTGACATTTCTGTGACAAGAAGTCTTGACTCACACGAAGTTATGAGGAGACTGAACAGCTGCTGCATTCATGTTTCTGGTTTTCTAGAAGGCTGCAAATGGGCAGGCAAATCCAGGTGGGCTTTTATTTTCAGGAAAAAAACAAAAACAAAAAACCTGGCATAGTCCATTGCAGCTGCCTAAGCAAAACACAGTGATAGGCATAAAGACTGAGTCACTCCCACTTCCTCAGTTGGCAGTTTAACAGGCTGCCCAGATTGTTGGGTTCAATGCATGGTGTTTACTGAGAACACATTCCTAGACAGGTGGCTCAGCGTCAGGGATGCAAAGTGCAAAGGCAGTGCGAACACTTGAATTTTCGAGGCACTCACCTCGATCCTGAAAGGGCCTCTCCCCCATGAAGATCCCCTCCCCTTTCTCTGTCCTGGGTCTTTAGGGAAAAACACAATCACAACAAAAACAAATTTTCTTTTTGTATTAATTAAAATGCCTGTCCTAGGAATATGATAGAATTTCCCTGAGGCCTTTGAATCGGGTATGCAATATGAAGGGGGAATTAAACCTATTTTCTGCAGTAATGGGCCTTGCCTGGAGCCCTGACGGCCCTGGGAGGAGGGGAGGAACGGGGGCGTGGCTGGGAGGCTGCGGTGGGAGACAGAGATCTGACTCTCTCCCCTTTTCCCTAGAGTACAACCCAATTATCTTTTTTACATTTGGGGTTTGTATTTAGATTGCATTTAAATTAAAGGTTATAGAGCTTTTAAAAAAGAAAAAGAGTAGGTCTTGAAACCCACACATTTAGATGATGCAAATAAAAACTCAGCACTTACTTGCCTTAATTACCTGAATTTTTTAGACTTAAGCCTCCTGGGTAATTTCTTTCTTTGTCCATAGAGATGTTGCTAGGTTTCACTGAAGCGTCTACTTAATTCACAAAAATTAAATTCCATCCATTCTAAATTTTTACCACCTTATATTACTGGGTCTGCCTTTAGCTCACAATAATGCAGCAAGGCGTAGTGATGCCCTTTTCTTCTTTCTCTCCATCTTTGAATTCATCTGGCACCTCCAGCATCGGCAGGTGCCAGAATCTCCTGCAGGCTGTCACATGAAGGCTAGCTAGGCCCACGCCACAGTTTCTGATTCTGTAGGTTGGGAAGAGCCAAGAATTGGCATTTCTAATGAGCTTCTAGGTGAAGCTGGTGCTCCTGGGCTTCGCAGGTGGCACTAGTGGCAAAGGACCTGCCTGACAATGCAGGAAACTTGAGAGACCTGGGTTCGATCCCTAGTCTGAAAGATCCCCTGGAGGAGGGCATGGCAACCCACTCCAGTATTCTTGCCTGGAGAATCGCATGGACAGAAGAGCCTGGCAGGCTACAGTCCATGAGGTCGCAGAGAGTTGGACATGACTGAAGCGACTTAGCATGCATGCATGCTGGTGCTCCAGGATCTCCCCAAGGAGAGCCTCGTTTTAATTCAGAAGGGTCCTGGAAATGGAGAGATCAGGGTGTGTGAGGCCCAGGTGCAAGGCCACCTGGGTGCTGGCGTCCAGCTTGCTTGGTCTTATGCCCCAGGGCACGTCTGGAGAGCTGGATGCCTTGAGCAGATGGTAGTTGATGCCCTCACTTTGCTGAGTCATCTGTGGTGCTGCTGGTCGACACAAGTGCTTTCACCAGGAACCAGAATAAGGAGTAGCTACAGGAAAGGATCTGAGAATCAGAAAAGCACCTCTGAAGACAAGTTCACCCCTTCCTTTCCAGATCTGCCTCTCTGGCTGCTGCTTGAAATCCGGCCATTAGTACTAAGTTTCTTGGTGAAGCCCTGTGCCTTGTGTAGCTACCAATATCTAGCAGGACCATGAAGATGCCCTGAAAGCTTAACCCCTGAGTATGTGTGGTCCTGGTGGAGGATGTAAATTGGAAAAATGTAGAGCTTTGGAGGTGGATTCAATCCTGGGTTTCAGACTTCCAATTAAAAGGTGAAGTGGAAGTTCAAAGAGGTTATTTTTCCTAAAGTCCCAAAGCCAGGCTGTGGAAAGCCAGGCTGGGGCTGCGGGGTGGGGTGGAAGTTGTTTCTGCCCAAAGAGGGCAGGCTTGGATGGGGAGCAAGCTGGGGGCCCTAGGAGGGTCTAGGAGCATGAAGGCTCCTGGGAAGGTAGAGTGAGGGGAGGAGGGAATGGGGTGGGGTGGAGAGTGCAGCTTACCTGAGTTTTCTCTCTCTTAATGATACCATCAAACTGGCCCCAAATTGGAAACATGGGTCAAGGTGGACTAGGTTTTCAACATCCTCATGAGTTACAATGTCTTACCAACAGTCTCCTCCTTTTCATTACCTCTCCTACTGCTCGAGTCCAGGCCCTCTGTGTCCCTAGAGCCTCCTTTGTCATTGCTGTTCAGTTGCTAAGTCATGTCTGACTCTTTGCAACCCCATGAACTGTAGCATGCCGGGCTTCCCTGTCCTTCACTGTCTCCTAGAGTTTGCTCAAACTCCTCACATCCATTGCATCAGTGATGCCATCCAACCATCTCATCCTCTGTTGCCTTCTTTTCCTTTTGCCTTCAATCATTCCCAGCATCAGGGTCTTTTCCAATAAGTCAATTCTTGGCATCAGGTGGCCAGAGTATTGGAGCTTCATCTTCAGCATCAGTCCTTTCAATGACTATTCACAGTTGATTTCCTTTAGGATTGACTTGTTTGATCTCCTTGCTGTCCAAGGGACTCTCCAGAGTCTTCTCTAGCACCACAGTTTGAAAGCATCAATTCTTCAGTGCTCAGCTTTCTTTATGGTCCATCTCTCACATCCATACATGACTATTGGAAAAACCATAGCTTTGACTAGACCTTTTTCACAAAGTGATGTCTCTGCTTTTCCACTGTCTAGTTTTGTCATAGCTTTCTTTCCAAGAAGCAATTGTCTTTTGATTTCATGGCTGCAGCCACCATCTGCAGTGATTTTGGAGCCCGAGAAAAGAAAATCTGTCAGTGCTTCCACTTTTCCCCCATCTATTTGCCATGAAGTGATGGGACCAGATGCCATGATCTTAGCTTTTTGAATGTCAAATTTTAAGCCAACATTGAGCCTCCTAATTCATTTTTATTCTAGTCCTAAAATCACCCTTCTATACAGTCACCAGAGCTCTCTCTGAGCAAACCATGCTACCACTTGGGGGGTCTTCAGTAGCTGCCTGAAGCCAACAGGTATCAATCCATTTTCTTAGTATAGCACTCAAGTTGTTGCATTCTCTGAACTCAATCTCATTTTCACTCTGGTGTCCTTACATACTCTTCATGTAAACTCTGTCCCAGTCATACTATATGACCTAGAGCTCCTTGAACATACTCTATACTTTCACACTCTGTTTGTGCTTAAGTTAATCCCCACAACTGTGTCTTCCTACTGCCCAAATGCTCCTCCTCATTTAAGGTCATGCTCAAACTCTCCTCTGAGAAGGTTTCCCCAGTCTACCAATTAGACCTGATTTATTCCTCTATAATGATCTGGTAGCATTTTTGTTTGCAAATCTCTCATGGACCTAGCTGAACTCTATTTACCCTTTTCCCAGGATTTTGATGACTCCTGCCCAACACTTAACCAAAATTGTCCTTGTCAGTTTTCATTTTTATCGTGATGACAAGGCTGAGATTTGAATTGGGTCTCCAGAGCAGACTGAAACACGATGTATATTTCACAAGCAATACTGCTGACTTTATGAGCATAGGACTGTTCTCTCCGTCCAACAATAACAAATTATTCGTGCTATGTCTCAAAAGTCTGAAGGAGGGGCTCTTGCCCTCTGGTGTCCCTGCCCATCTTGGGTTATGCTCTTGATCCCAACATCTCCCTAGTCTGACCTTATATCTATCATCTTGAGTGTGCTTTCTCTTCCAGTCTTGTGGAGCTCACAGTCTTGCTCACTAGAGTGGACACTGCATTAGTATTTTTCTATGAGTCCCCAGAAGATGATCCCTGACATGTGGTAGCTACTTAGAAAGTGGGCAGTTGAACTTGTGGAAAGGCAGGTGGGTGGACACCATAGACATCCTTTATTTCCTTTCCACTTCTTGGCAGAGTGCCACCATTTGCCTCAGCAAACTGAGAAGTGCCTGCATTATCTCTGAATTCAACACATTCTGCCTTAAAAAATTCTTTTTCAGAATGCTGAACCCATCACTCATTATATCTGCACTTACAATGCCTGCTTCCTTGGGGTCCCAGCCTCAGCAGAGTATGTGGCTTTTTCTATGGCAGATCATCTCTTTCTTCATTCCATGGATAATGATGACATTACTGTGTGTGAATAACAGGGCCAAGTACTGGGGACTCAATAACATAAAAGGCATGCATTCCTCCTATTTAGTGATAATCCAACTACTGATTACCATGGAAGCATACTGATGAGAAGTAGAACCTAGTGTGAAGATTCAGAAAGGCCTGTCTGAAGAAGTAACATAAGTGGTGATGAGAAGAGTGTGTAGGAGAAGCCAGCAGGAGACAAAGTATAGTAGGTTCTGTGCAGAGGGAACAGGATTGTGGAAACCTCAGACGTAAGAGAGTATGGTAACTTAAATCACTGAGACATCATTGCCTCTGAGAAGTCTCCCCTGGTCCTCCTAAGCTTGAAATGGAAGCCCCTCCTATATGTTCCCAAGCATCACCATGTCCATCAGCACAGCCCTTATCACTTTGTATTGTGTGGGTGTCTATTTACTAAATTATCTATTAATTATTTATTAAATTATATATTTACTTGCTGATCTTTCCCACTAAGTAATGAAATCCACAAGAATAAGCATCATGTCTGTCTTGACCATTACTGCATCATCTGCTGTTGGTACGGTGCGGGGTATGTAACATCCTGAAGGAAATGCCCTCCACATGGCCCTTCCATTCAACATTGCTCTGTGTGCTTGCCTGTCTGCCGACCATCCATGCCTGATGTATGGGCAGAGGAGGCCCTGCTAACAGAGAGCTGCAGATGTCAGGGAATGAACGCCCCCAGGAGCAGCCGCCGCCAAGGACTGTGAGGGTCAAGGGGTAAATACTACAGCAGTTCTCTTGCTTCTCAGCTGGGAGAGCTCTGAGAGGCACTTCCTACAGCAGGATTGCATTCTAGTGACCCCCAGGACTAAACTGCTTGAAAAGGCATTCATTATTGGCTGCCTTCCCTTCCCTTCTCACTCCCTTCCTGATGTCTCCTGGGCTCCCCTCCCAATCAAGCCACTCACAATCAGATCCTTGGCTCGGGGTCAGCTTCCAGAGGAAACCAAACTAAGATGGTCCTTACCAACTAGATGGCTTCTGTCTCAGCTGATTATTTGCTTTATTAAGCAGTTATTATTATTTCCCTGAGTCTTCACCCTTGTCCCCCCCACCTTCTCTGCAAAGTGCCCCCCCTCTCTCACCAGGTTGTTGCATGACTCCAGGGATACAAGGTGCGTGAAGAGCCTGCTTGAACTGTGTTGTGCCTTGTTACATGCCCATATCTAAGGAGCTTGGGCACAGCAGAGGAAGAGTTAAATGTCTAGAAAAAGATTTTCTGATTGCCTATCTTAACCTCAAGAACCCCAAATCTACACTAGTTATTCCTGAAGTGGGTCCATACCCAGAGGGAAAACACAGTGCTTTTAATGAGAGGTGATTTCCTGCAGGTCACACACAGCTCTGGGGCTTGTTCCTGCCTCCTGGCTTAAATCACAACTCTCTCCAATCCATAGAAACTGGCTGCTAACCATTCCAGCATTCTCACAGAGGGAGCCAGAATTTGGTTTCTATGTGTCTCGCATTCACCTAAAACTGTGTTGGATATGTTCAGTTAAAGTGACGATGAGAGCTGACAAAGACATTGATGGGAACAGTGATGAGAGTAGGGGTCATTTTTTAACCCTGCTAGGAGCTAGAAGCTGCACATTTATTACCAACCTAAAGACTCCAAATAGTGCTGTAATGTTATTGTTGTTATCACCATTTTGCAAATCAGGACCCTGAGACTCAGAGAAGCTAAAGTGCTGCTCAGGATGAGACAGTGGCAACTTAGAGAATTAAGCTCAGGTTCTAAGTCCCACTCTCCGTATACTCCTTGTTAAATGTTCTAAGTCCCACTCTCCGTGTACTCCTTGTTAGATATGCCATCATCAGTTCAGTTCAGGTCAGTCACTCAGTCGTGTCCGACTCTTTGCTACCCCATGGATTGCAGCATGCCAGGCTTCCCTGTCCATCACCAACTCCTGGAGTTTACCCAAACTCATGTCCATTGAGTCGGCGATGCCATCCAACCATCTCATCCTCTGTCATCCCCTTCTCCTCCTGCCCTCAATCTTACCCAGCATCAGGGTCTTTTCAAGTGAGTCAGCTCTTTGCATCAGGTGGCCAAAGTATTGGAGTTTCAACTTCAACATCAGTCTTTCCAGTGAACACCCAGGACTGATCTCCTATTCCATCGTAAGAAGAGAAAATTGAAGAGTCCACTAGAGGCAGAGCTACCATAGGTTTTTGTGGCCTTACCGCAGAGGAACATCTTCTATCATAGAACACATGCCAGCAAAGGTTGAATGGGAGCCTAGACTCCCACCTTCAAGAGTCTAAGGAAGAAGCTCAACATCTCCATGCAGATGAGGTCATAGAAGGCCAAGTGGGAATCCAGGACTTTAATCCCGCCAGGTGGTAATGAGCCCCCTGGCACTATAGGGCCAGTGAGGCCCCATGAGGCCCCTGGGAGCCCACCCCTCCCTGGCCGTGATGAAACATCCCCCCTCCTCCCTGACTAGAGGTGTCTCATAGGATGCCCAGAAAAGAGTTGGGACTTGCACCACCACCCACCAGAAACAAGGCCAGACCCGCCCTCCACCCCAAACTGATATCACTGAAGGAAAGCGATAACAAAGAATTCCCACCCCTCTCATCCAGGGAGGTATTAGCGAGGCCTGCTAAGGGGTCAGAACCTCCCCTTCCCACCCCCACTCCTAGAGTCTTCCCTCTTAGGCGTCGATGGATGCAAGTGAGAAAGCTGGACTTTTACCCCTAGATGACAGTTGCAAAGCTACACCCCTCTCTCTTCCCTTTCTGACAGAACTTTAATATATCTAAATTGTATTAAATAGTCCAAATAAACAGAAGATAGAAATTGTCAAAGTCCCCATTGAAGTAAGCACAGCAGAAACTATAAGAAATGGTGAACTGGGTGAAAATGTTTAATTTGCATTGCATAAAAAGTGCTTATTTCTCATACAAATTGATGTCAAAAAGAACTCCACAGAAAAATGGGCAAGATAATAACAAAGTTTCAGAAAACACAGGTAGGTTCTTACATATGAAAAGATGCTCACTCTCATAAGATAAATGATAACTACAATTTCACTAAGGTTTCCCTCTTAAGTTTGGACTTGACTTAGTGACTCAAATCCAAAGAATAGAGTATGGAAAATGAAAAAATAAAGTAACATTATATTGGAGAGATTTGACAGACAATACCAAAACTAGAGGTAAGATTATCATCCTATTAGGAAAAAAGGGTTATTAACCTATAAGAAAAAAAATTCTTTAAGAAAAAAATATCAAACCTGAATTAAGGGATAGTCTACAAAATACCAACTAGTTCCTCAAAATTGTCAAAGTCATGAGGAAAAACAAGGGAATATTGAGTAACTGTCGGAGATCAGAAGGGAGAGGCATGATGACTAATGCAGTGTGTCCTCCTGGAAGGAATTATGGGGAAAAGGGACCTCAGTAGAAAAACTGGTGAAACCCAAATAAAACCTTGAGTTTTATTAATAGCAGTATGAATGCACACTGTCACTTAAGGCATGTCCGACTCCTGCGACCCCATGGACTGTAGCCCGCCATCTCCTCTGTCCATGGGATTCTCCAGGCAAGAACAGTGGAGTGGGTTGCCATGCCCTCTTTCAGGTTATCTGCCCTATCAGGGATCGAACCTACATTTCTTACATCTCCTGCATTGGCAGGTGGGTTCTTTACCACTAGCATCACCTGGGAAGCCCCAACAGCAGTTTACTGATGTTGATTTCTTAAGTTTTGATGAGTATATTTTGTTGTTTACTGTAAGAGGTTACTATGAGGGGAAACTGGGTGAGGAGTATCCAGGAACTCTGTACTACCACTGCAACTTTTCTATAAAATCCAAAATTATTCCAAAATAAAAACTTGATTAAAGATACATTGTTAACCTATCAATTTGGGAAAGATAAAAATGTTGATGTATATGCTCAGTCACTCAGTTGTGTCTGAGTGACCCCTTGAGACTGTAGCCCGCCAGGCTCTTCTGTCCATGGAATTTTCCAGGCAAGAATTCTGGAGTGGATTGATATCATACTGGAAATTGTGTGGGAAAACAATATTTCATACATTCCTGGAAGAAATATAAATTGAAGCAACATTTATGGAGGTCAGTTCAGTCCAGTCACTCAGTCTTGTCCGACTCTTTGCGACCCAACGAATTGCAGCACACCAGGCCTCCCTGTCCATCACCAACTCCCAGAGTTTACTCAAACCCATGTCCATTGAGTCGGTGATGGCATCCAACCATCTCATCCTCTGTCGTCCCCTTCTCCCGCCTTCAATATTTCCCAGCATCAGGGTCTTTTCCATTGAGTTAGCTCTTCGCATCAGGTGGCCAAAGTATTGAAGTTTCAGCTTCAACATCAGTCCTTCCAATGAATACCCAGGACTGATTTCCTTTAGGATGGACTGGTTGGATCTCCTTGCAGTCCAAGGGACTCTCAAGAGTCTTCTCCAACACCACAATTCAAAAGCATCAACTCTTCAGCACTCAGCTTTCTTTATAGTCCAACTCTCATATCCGTACATGACCACTGGAGAAACCATAGCCTTGACTAGACTAGATGGACCTTTGTTGGCAAAGTAATGTCTCTGCTTTTTAATATGCTGTCTAGGTTCGTCATAACTTTTCTTCCAAGGAGCAAGTGTCTTTTAATTTCCTGGCTGCAGTCACCATCTGCAGTGATTTTGGAGTCCAAAAAAGTAAAGTCTGCCACTGTTTCCACTGTTTTTCCATCTATTTGCCATGAAGTGATGGAACCAGTTGCCATAATCTTAGTTTTCTGAATGTTGAGCTTTAAGCCAACTTTTTCACTCTTCTCTTTCATTTTCATTAAGGGGCTCGTTTGTTCTTCACGTTCTGCCATAAGGGTGGTGTCATCTGCGTATCTGAGGTTATTGATATTTCTGCCATCAATCTTGATTCCAGCTTGTGCTTCATCTAGCCCAGCGTTTCTCGTGATGTACTCTGCATATAAATTAAATACGCAGGGTGGACAATATACAGCCTTGACATACTCCTTTTCCTATTTGGAACCAGTCTGTTGTTCCATGTCCAGTTCTAACTGTTACTTCCTGACGTGCATACAGGTTTCTCAAGAGGCAGGTCAGGCGGTCTGGTATTCCCATCTCTTTCAGAATTTTCCACAGTTTATTGTGATCCACACAGTCAAAGGCTTTGGCATAGTCAGTAAAGCAAAAATAGATGTTTTTCTAGAACTCCCTTGCTTTTTTCTATGATCCAGCAGATGTTGGCAATTTGATCTCTGGTTCCTTTGCCTTTTCTAAAACCAGCTTGAGCTTTTGAAAGTTCACGGTTCACATACTATTGAAGCCTGGCTTGGAGAATTTTGAGCATTACTTTGCTAGCGTGTGAGATGAGTGCAATTGTGTGGTAGTTTGAGCATTCTTTGGCATTGCGTTTCTTAGGGATTGGAATGAAAACTGACCTTTTCCAGTCCTGTGGCCACTGCTGAGTTTTCCATATTTGCTGGCATATTGAATGCAGCACTTTCACAGCATCATCTTTTAGGATTTGAAATAGCTCAACTGGAATTCCATCACCTCCACTAGCTTTGTTTGTAGTGATGCTTCCTAAGGCCCACTTGACTTCACATTCCAGGATCTGGCTCTAGGTGAGTGATCACACCATCGTGATTATCTAGGTCATGAAGATCTTTTCTGTATAGTTCTGTGTATTCTTGCCACCTCTTCTTAATATCTTCTTCTTCTGTTAGGTCCATACCATTTCTGTCCTTTATTGTGCCCATCTTTGCATGAAATGTTCCCTTGGTATCTCTAATTTTCTTGAAGAAATCTCTAGTCTTTCCCACTCTATTGTTTTCCTCTATTTCTTTGCACTGATCACTGAGGAAGGCTTTCTTATCTCTCCTGGCTATTCTTTGGAACTCTGCTTTCAAATGGGTATGTCTTTCCTTTTCTCCTTTGCTTTTTGCTTCTCTTCTTTTCACAACTATTTGTAAGACCTCCTCATACAGCCATTTTCCTTTTTGCATTTCTTTTTCTTGGGGATGTCTTGCTCCCTGTCTCCTGTACAATGTCACAAACCTCCGTCCATAGTTCATCAGGCACTCTGTCTATCAGATATAGTCCCTTAAATCTCTTTCTCACTTCCACTGTATAATCATAAGGGATTTGATTTAGGTCATACCTGAATGGTCTAGTGGTTTTCCCCACTTTCTTCAATTTAAGTCTGAATTTGGCAATAAGGAGATCATGATCTGAGCCACAGTCAGCTCCCCAGTGTTGTTTTTGCTGATTGTATAGAACTTCTCCATCTTTGGCTGCAAAGAATATAATCAGTCTGATTTCGGTGTTGACCATCTGGTGATGTCCATGTGCAGAGTCTTCTCTTATGTTGTTGGAAGAGGGTGTTTGCTATGACCAGTGAATTCTCTTGGCAGAAGTCTATGAACCTTTTCCCTGCTTCATTCCGTACTCCAAGGCCAAATTTGCCTGTTACTCCAGGTGTTTCTTGACTTCCTACCTTTGCATTCCAGTCCCCTATAATGAAAAGGACATCTTTTTTGGGGTATTAGTTCTAGAAGGTCTTGTAGATCTTCATAGAATGGTTCAACTTCAGCTTCTTCAGCATTGCTGGTTGCGGCATAGACTTGGATTACCATGATATTAAATGGTTTGCCTTGGAAATGAGCAGAGATCATTCTGTCGTTTTTGAGATTGCATCCAAGTACTGCATTTCGAACTCTTTTGTTGACTCTGAGGACTACTCCATTTCGTCTAAGGGATTCTTGCCCACAGTAGTAGATATAATGGTCATCTGAGTTATATTTACCTGTTCCATTCCATTTTAGTTCACTGATTCCTAAAATGTCAATGTTCACTCTTGCCATCTCCTGTTTGATCACTTCCAATTTGCCTTGATTCATGGACCTAACATTCCAGATTCCTATGCAATACTGCTCTTTACATCATTGGAGGTCAGTTTGGCATTATCAGTCAAAATAACTGAGGGACTTCCTTAGCAGTCCAGTGGTTAAGAATCTGCCTTGCAATGCAGGGGACATGGGTTCAACCCCTGGTCAGGGTATTAAGATCCCACATGCCTTGGAGCAATGAAGCTTTTGCACAGCAACTACTGAAGCCCACATGCCACAATTAGAGAGTCTGTGCACTGCAACAGAAAAAGATCCCGAATGCCACCACCTAGACTCAAAGCAGCTACATAAATGAATAAGAATTTTTTTAAAAAAAAAAATAAGTGAACTTACCCTTTGACTTAGCAGTTTTGTTTTTACAGATTTACTCAATAGGTTGACTTGTAGGTGTGCAAAACATACAAGATTATTCATCATGGCGTTGTTTAATTCAGAAAAAAATTAGAAATAACTTTGCACTTTAGTAGAGGACTTCTTAATTTTGGTAATGCTTTCAGGAGAAAACTTGCAGTTGGAAAACAAAAATCTTCAACATATATTGTTGAGTTTAAAAACAAAAATTCAAGGTGAATAATAGGTTTCCATGCACTTAAGGAGAGGAGGCCATATGTAATGTTTTCTTGTATGTGTATTAAAATAAATCTCAAAGAGTAGACAGGGAACTAGAAAATACCTGCTTCCAGAAAAGAACACTTGAGTGGCCAGAACTGACAGAGATCTCTACCTGGACACCTGGACACTTTTTAGTATATTTTGAATTTTGAATCTTACCTACCATATTTCCCCAATCTAAGATGCCATCAGTTGCAAAATGCAGCATTCTTTCATGTCCATCTAAGAACAAAAAGCTGCCATTTACCTGTAAAACCTAAAACCCCACTGATTATAAGAGAAATCCTGATTTTGAGATGTACATCTTTAGAAGCAATACATATACAATTTTCAATGTGCGTGTTAGAAACAATAAAATATGACTTCAAAATAAAATGTTAAAAATATTTTCAAGAAATATCCATTTGTTTTTATATGTGTAGAAACTGTCTGAAGGAATGTGTGCCAAACAATTCCAGCAGTTATTGCTAGGTAGTAGCATAGCGGCGACTTTTATTTTCCCCTGTGTATCCTCTGTATTTTCTAAACCTTCTACAAGGATGAAGCATTACTTTTATGATCAGAAAAGAATGTTAATAAATGCAGTGTGACCCTAAGTTTTAAAGGGGCAACTTCAGTCACCTCATTTGTGGTGAGAAAGTTTTTAAGAAGTTGACCTTGTTAGTGATAAGCCCCCTACCTCCACGCCCTACCTCACAGTCTCCTTTGAAATTTCCTCCTCCTGTCACGTAAACGGTGATTTCCCAGCTTGTCCTCCTCCTCTTCTCTCCTTAGCCTGTCTGTTTTGACGAAGAACCAGCCGTGTTACAGTTCAGGGTGTAGGCTGTGATGCCAGATGGACCTGTTGTGAATCTGAGCTCTGCTTCTTACTGGACAACCACTCCAAGCCTCGGTTTTTTCATCCACAAAATGGGGGTGATACCTAAGAGAGTGGTTGTAATGATTAAGAGGGGGTGTGTATACAGTGGGTGCTGGCAGAGTAAATGACCTATTAACTCTAGTTATGCTGACTTGTCCCTGGATCATCTCCACACACAAGGTGTTGGTTATAATCTGTTTGCTGATGACTCCCAAATTTATATTTCAGCCCAGATCTGTGTCCTGAGCTTCAGGCCTCAGGCTTTCTGGATATCCCCCCTTGAACATCACACACATACAACCTATCTAAAACTGAACTCATTAGCACTCAAGCCAACGATCTGCTTTTCCTTCATTTTCTTCTACTTCCAGTCATCTGCTGGTTTTCTCTGGTGAGACACCTCATTCTCGACTTCATTTTGCTTGACACCACCCCTACCACCATGTCACACACCACACACATACACACACACACACACACACACACACAATCAATCAGTCACTTTGTCCAACAGGTACAAACTTCTTCTCTATCCCCATTGCCATGTAGGCAACCTTCATCTCTCTCTTAGATTGTGGCAGCATCTTCTGGGCTTCCCTCCATCCTATCTTTTTGCCACGCTTCAGGCAGAATGATCTTCCCAATGAGAAATCTAATCAAGGTGTCCTTGTCTATGCTGTTGTCATTCAATCACTAAGTTGTGTCCAACTCTTTGCAACACCATGAACTACAACATGCCAGGCTTCCCTGTCCTTCACTATCTCCTAGAGTTTGCTCAAACTCATGTCCATTGAGTTGGTGATGTTATCCAACCATCTCACCCTCTGTCACCTCCTCCTCCTGCCCTCCAGCATCAGGGTCTTTTCCAGTGAGTCGGTTCTTCTCATCAGATGGCCAAGGTATTGGAGCTTCAGCTTCAGCATCAGTCCTTCCAATTTATATTCAGGGTTGATTTCCTTTAGGATTGACTGGTTTGACCTCCTTGCTATCTGAGGGACTCTCAAGAGTCTATGTAAGCTGTCAGTGAGTTCCCACTAGTCTTAGGACAAGCTCTTTTTATATGGTTATACATCCTGCCTCTGTATTCATTCTTTCCCCCAATCTTATTTCATGTCACTTACACTTGAATCCAGCCATAATGAAATACTGTTTATTTCTAAAGGGATCTGTTGTCTGGTTTCACTCAAGACCTTTGCACAGGTTGCTTCCTCTAACTGGAACCCACTCTCCACTCTTTGCACAGCTAATGCTTGCTTTCCATCCGGCCTCAGATTAGATGCCTTTGTCTCAGAAAGCATCTCCCAAACCCAAATCTTGGCTAGTTTTGCCTTCCAGATGCTCCCACCATACCTATACTTCTCATAAAGGATTTTGCAATCTTTGCTTGTTTTTCCTCAACTTACCTTGACACTTCTTTTTTTTCCTAATTTTATTTTAATACAGTTTTTAAAACGTTATTTTCCATTTACAGCTATTACAAAGTATTGGCTATATTTCCATATTGTATGATACATTCTTGAGTCTTTCATACATCTAAAAATTTGTACCTCCCACTCCCTCACCCTTAAATTCCATCCCCCCCACTGGTAATCACTACTTTGTTCTCTGTCTGTGAGTCTGTTAGAGCAGTATTTTTTAAACATTTTACATTGGAGTATAGTTGATTTACAATATCGTGTTAGTTTCAGGTGTACGGCAAACTTATTTAGTTATATACATACATCTATTCTTCTTCAGGTTTTTCCCCTTCCACGTTATTACAGACTGTTTAGCAGAGTTCCCTGTGCTGTCCAGCACAAGTAATTCGAAGTGTACAAAGTAATTCAGTTATACATACAATATATATCTATTCTTTTTCAAATTCTTTGCCCATTTAGGTTATTACAGAATATTGAGTAGAGTCCTCTGTGTTATACTGTGGGTCCTTGTTGGTTATCTATTTTAAATATAGCAGTGTGTATTATGTCAATCCCAAACTCCCAATCTATCCCTGCCCAACCCCATCCTTTCCCCCTGATAACCATAAGGTTCATTCTCTAATGAATGAGTTTGGTGAGTCTGTTTCTATTTTTCAGATAAGTTCATGTGAATCACTTTTTTTAGATTCTGCATATAAGTGCTATCATATGATATTTATCCTTCTGTGTCTGATTTACTTCACTACGTATGCCAATCTACAGGTCATCCATGTTGCTGCAAATGGCATTATTTCATTCGTTTTAATGGTTGAGTAATATTCCATTGTCTGTATGTACCACATCTTCTTTATCCAGTCTTCTGTCAGTGAACAGGTTGTTTCCATGTGTTGGTTATTGTAAATAAGGCTGCAGTGAACACTGGGGTGTGTGATTCTTTTCAAATCATGGTTTTCTCTGGATATATATGCCCAGGAGTGGGATTGTGGCATAGTATGGAAGCTGTACTTTGTTTTTTAAGAAACCTCCAAGCTGTTCTCCATAGCGGCTGTAATAATGGGCATGCATTCCCACCAAGAGTGAAAGAGGATTCCCTTTTCTCCACACCCTCTTCAGCATTTGTTCCTAGTCTTTTTGAGGACGGCTGTTCTGATTGGTGTGAGGTAACCCACTAGTATTCTTACCTGGGAAATCCCATGGACAGAGGAGTCTGGTGGGCTACTGTTCATGGGGTCACAGAAGAGTCAGATACAACTTAGAGACTAAACAACAACAACATTACCTCATTGTAGTTTTGATTCACATTTCTCTAACAATTTGGGATGTCAAGCATTTTTTTCACGTGCTTTTTGGCTATCTGTATGTCTTCTTTGGAGAAATGTCTATTTAAAATCTGCCCATTTCTTGATTGAGTTTTTTTAGTTTTGATATAGAGCTGCATGAGCCATTTGTTTATTTTGGAGAGTAATTCACTTTCAGTCCCTTGGTCTGCAAATATTTCTTCCATTCTACAGGTTGTTTTTTTCCATTCTGTTTATGATTTCCTTTGCTGTGCAAAAGCTTTTAAGTTTAATTAGGTCCCATTTGCTTATTTTCATTTTTATTACTCTAGAAGGTGGATTAAAAAAAGATATTGCCCTGAATTATGTCCCATATTTTTGGGACATATCGGCAGGGTATTCTGCCCATATTTTCCCCTAAGAGTTCCATAGTATCTGGTCTTACATTTAGGTCTTTAATCCATTTTGAGTTTATTTTTGTGTAGGGTGTTAGAGAATATTCTAATTTGGACTTATTTTCGCATGAAAGTGGCAAGTGCTACAAACCAGAACTTGAATTATTATTTTTGTTGATTGTGTAGACTCACCACTATGTCTACCTCCCTTTGATGTTTCCAGCACTGTTACCAAACCACACTTGGTTCTGCTCTCCCCCATATGCAGTAAAGCCGATCTCCTGACACTGGGTTGTGGTGAAGGAAAGTGCAGTATTTATTACTGGGTGCCAAGCAAGGAGTCCAGACAGCTAGTGCTTGAAAGGCCCGAACTCCCCAAAGGCTTTCAGGGAAAGGTTTTCACGGACAAGGTGAGGAAGGGGGGTTGTGGGGTGTGTGATCAGCTCACAGACATTTTTCTGATCAGTTGGTGATGAGGTAATCAGGAGTCAGCATCATCAATCTTCTGGGGTCTACATGTCTGTGAATAGCATATAGTTAGCTTCTTCCACCTGGTGGGGGTTTCAGTATCTGCAAAACAGCTCACAGACATGGCTCAGAATATTATCTATAGCCCTTGAAGAGAAATTAAAGATCCTTGACTTTACTTAATGACTAAACTGTTATTATTTTGTCCGATTTGGCTGCTTTCCTTTGCTTCTGCATTGTCTCACTTCTCTAATTAAATTTATTCTTTGTTTACAGTTGGTCTATAGACAAAAGACAGGTTAAAGACATCGGTGGGTTGGGTGGGGGCTGTTTCTGTTATGGGAAGGTCCTGTAGGGTCCTGCTTAGTTACACAGACACTGACTTGATACTTGATAAATGTTTATTGAAAATGGATGAATATATAAAAAGATGAATGAATGAACATCAGGCCTATAATTTCCCTGAACCTTCTGACTATCTGTTGCTTTGAAGGAAAGGTTCAAGGTGCCTGACGTGACACCCATGGACCATCTTGCCACTATCCTTAGGGTGTTGCCTGAATCTCTTTGCCCTGGTCTGGTGAACCGGGATCAACAATTCAATAAGCACAGGCTCAAGTTTCCCAAAGTGCCCGTGGGTGCCCCCTAAATACCTTTTCATTAGCATGTAATTGGCAGAGTTGTCCTAGATTCAGGCCTTGGTTGCATTCCTTAGTGGTGAAGGCCACTTACATAAGCTGAGTGGGCTGTCTTTGAGACATATCCAGGGCTTGCAGGGGAAATTTTCCTTTTCTCCATCATTTGTTTGCTTGCTGCAGTGAAGATATTTTTGGATTTTGGCTGAGTCGGTCTCTCTTTTTGGCCTGTGTACCCCTAGGGAATTGCTGCTCCTACAGATGGAAACTAATTGAAGAATAACTGTAGGCCAGGTCTGGAAACAGGAAGAGGAAGAGAGCTGCAGGGTGCCCTGGCCTGTCCCCCTCCCCCTGCCCCACACTACCCTAGGGCCCCACCCCCAGGTCTGTTAGGACTTTAGCATAATTTCTGAGCTGAAACATTCCAGGAAGTTCACTACTGAGAGAGATGCCCTGATGTTCTCTGCAGCAGTGAATGCAGCCAGATGGGCCCTCTAGAGAGACCACTGGTGCAGAGGAGTGGATCCTAGGTTCAAGATAGGGCTCTGGCTTAGAACCTGGGTAACAATAGGGAGGTTATTTAACCTCTCTGCACCTCAGTTTCCTCATTTGTAAAATGGGAATAATATCACTGTAACCCTATTTTGCAAGATTGTTTAAGAATTAGATCATTTGAATCCTGCCTGACCCATAATAAAATCTCAATAAATCTCATCTAGTCACTATATTTAAAGTAGAGATACAGGGAATAGCTTTGGATGAATAAAAACCTGGCTACAGAAAAAGCAAGCTTGAGATTTAGTTTGGCAGCAAGGCTTTTTTCCAACCTTTAACCAAAACTCAGATCTGGCTTTCCAAGACAAAATTAAAAGCCTTGTTTATCCATATATTTAATAGAAGGCAGTGTGCTGCAGTGAAAAGAGCAGAACTTGAGAATTAGACAAGATCTGGGTTTTAAATGTGACCTGAGTAACTTTGGGAAAATGACTTTGTTTCTATGACTCAGCTTTCAAATCTGTAAGATGGGTAAAATGATAGTACAGTTTACAAAGGAGAGAGGATTAAATAAGATACAATATTATAATGCTAGACAAAGAGATGTTATGATTACTGATGCTATGATTATTGAACTGAGAAAATCATTTGTAGGCCCTAGAAATTTCTGATTCCAAGTGAGTGGTGGCATGAACTCGCCCCCTAGCAAGGTGATT
The DNA here is from genome assembly GCF_019320065.1 of Cervus canadensis. Lineage (NCBI taxonomy): Eukaryota > Metazoa > Chordata > Mammalia > Artiodactyla > Cervidae > Cervus > Cervus canadensis. The sequence continues at coordinate 50,737,276 of NC_057389.1, forward strand.
GTATAGATTTAATGAGACCATCTATGTGCAGAGCTTTGCTCTGTGCCCGGCAAATAAAGATGGATATCCATAAGCAGGAATGTGGTGTCTATTAGCTTTATTGTTGCTATTTTTTTTTGAATTCTATAGACAACAAAATTTCTGAGCACCGCCTGTGTGCCAGTCTGTGTGTGTTTGGAATGAGGGACAAATGAAGGAATACAGCCTTGGATTCAGGAGACTTCCTTCCACTCCAGAGTTGTGGGGGAGAAAAGTGAGGGTGGGAGACAGAAATAAATATTTTCAGAAAATGATGCGACTTATACAGAAAACAAAAGAGTAAGATGAGTGATGGGGGTGGGGTTACTTCAGTCCATGTTGTCAGAGGAGGCTGCTTTGCTTTGGCTCAGGTCACATGACCAACACCAGCCTTAGCAAAATAAAACAGTTTTCATGTCTTTGTGTCAGTCTGACAACTGCGTGAAGATAAAGGGGAGTTTACAAAAGCAGGAATCCCCATATTGCTCCATATCCAGAGCTCTAAATTACGAAGCTGAAATCAGTGTGGATGAGGTGGACAGAATGGTGTCTTCCTTGGGTGACCAGGCGACCTGACGTAACCTCCGCTGATTTCCTTGCCTGCGTATGGCCTGTCCATCCACCAGGTGGCAGTGTTCAATAATGAACGACGACAGCATTATTTAAAGAGGGCCTCTGGCCAGCATGAATATTGCAGGCTGCCTAATGAACATTTGCTACGAGCACTAATTACAGTTATCCTTTCTATGGCTGTGCAGGATTCCTGGTCTTGGTACCGTGACAGTTTTCTTCTGGCTCTCCTTTTTTTCTTTTACGAGTGAAATAAACAGAAAATGTTTTAAAATGATATAACTGAGCGCACACACGCCCAGGTGCTGTTCCAAGAGCTTTACAAAAATTACGATGTTGCATTGTTGCACCAGCTTTGTAGTGAGTCAAATTATTCCTACTTTATACATGAAGAATCTGAGGATCGGAGACTAGCAGCCTGCCTTGGGATGCTCAGCTAATACATGACAGTGATGGGCTCAAACCCAGGTTTGTCTGATGTCAAAGTCTCACTATTACCCATCACACTATCTTGTTCTGTATTTTAAGAATAATGATTACTACTAAGATAAGTATCATTAAAACAAAACAAATTGTCTCCCATGTCAAGGTGTCATATTCTCATCCATACGATGTTGTTTAGTTGCTCAGTCCTGTCCGACTCTTTACAATTCCATGGACTGTAGCCCGCCAGGCTCCCCTGTCCATGGAATTTTCCAGGCAAGAATACTGGAATGGGTTTCCATTTCCTTCTCCAGGGGATCTTCCCAATCCAGGAATCAAGTCTCCTGCACTGGCAGGATCCTTTACCACTGAGCTACCTGGGAAGCCCCATCCATACCATACTAGCATTAATACTATCAAATGGAGGATTTATGTAGCCCCCACCTGGGAGTGGCTGGGAGTTGGAGTGAAGGGAATGGGATTAGAAACACTTTTGAACTTGGGGCAGTGGCAGACAAATAGCCAGAGGACACAGGTTTGGTTTGGTTTGATTTTACTATGACTGATAGTCCTCACAAAATATCTTCGAGTGAAAGGCAATTTTACTTCTCACATGAAGAATGTAAATCACAAAGAGGTAAAGCTGCTGCTGAAGGTCATACCGAGCTTCACGAGGACCTCTCTGGAGATTCTAGGGACTTTCTCATTGTCCTGGAAACTGGCTGATCAGGAAAAGCCTCAAAGCTCTAGAAAAGTAAATGGTCATGTAATTCCATTACTTTCTGCAATCTACTAGCAGATGGAGGCAAATTAATATTTATATGTTTAAGATTTCTATAGCTTGAAAAGGATCATTATCATTTTGTCTCTGGGTGACTGAATGAGATTAAGGAGATATAAATACATAGTTTATCATTATATTTTGGTTTGTGGCCTCACAAATTCCATGTGTTTTGGTGATAATATGTTAGAACTGGAAGGAAGTTAAAGACAATCTGGTACAAAACTTTTTTTTACCGATAGGGAAACTAAGACCCAGAAAGGAGTGAGTCACAGTCACTCAGCTAGCTGATCACAGAATCAGGCCTAGATTCTCCAAAGGGGTACCTCCACTAACCCCTTTTAAAGCACAATTTCAAGCTGAAATTCACACCAGAAGCCTGTCCGGAGTGGGTCTTTGTGAGCTAGAGTTGCATGATGAAATAAGGCCCTAAGATCAAATTAATCTGAGAAGCATCAAATTTTAAAAAATAGATTTTAACAGAACTTGTCAGAATCTTTCATGTATTAACATTTACCTGGAATCTCCAAGAGGAAATCAGAATATTCAGTTTGCTGAGCCAAAATTATTTGATCTCAACATGTTTTTTCACTGCCACATCTAATACAAGCGCACACAACAGTGTTTAATAGAACATAAATGGGAAACAATGACTTAATTTATCTCTGTTCCCCCAAGTATTTAGTCATGAAACCCCATGTTTAGGAGTGTCTCCTAGAATACATGTTTTGGAAGCACACTTAGGAACTGCTTCACTGAGGTAAGGACAGAACAAAACTGCCTTGGAGTCCCATGAACAACTAGTTTAGAAGCAGCCTTTGGAAGGCTCACCTGCCTAGAGGAGATCAGGTCTCATCAGAGGAGACACAGCCTCAGTTCAGTTGCTCAGTCGTGTCCGACTCTGAGACCCCATGGACTGTGGCACACCAGGCCTCCCTGTCCATCACCAACTTCCAGAATTTACTCTAACTCATGTCCATTGAGTTAGTGATGCCATCAAACCATCTCATTCGTTGTCTCAAGAAAGGGCAATTTTCCATCATAGTGAAATCTCCATCTTTGTGAAAACTTCCAAATGAGATCCAAAAGCTCAAGTGGTTTTTCACTCTTCTTTCTTTGGAGTATAAGTCTTTATTCACTATTTTGGAAGTTAGCAAAGATGGTAAACTTTGAGTACAAAGAGTTAGGGAGCTAGGGTCATTAGAGCTGGAATTTGGGGACTCACATAAGTGGATTTGAACTCAGGCTGTGTGATGTGTCAGTGGTGTGACTTTAGGCAAATTCCTTCATTAGCCTTCAGACTCTTTACAAGGGGGATAATGGCATTATGGAAAAATTTGGATAGTAATATTACCTATAGGAAAAGATGGGGGAAAAAATTGAGGATGCCAAATTTGTACAAAACAATTGGTTTAAACCACTTGGAGAAAAAAAAAAAGTCGAGCCCCAATTAACTGGATTTGCTCAGCTGACTGCATAGTTAAAGAATAAGAAAATCCAAGTGTGGGTGGAGAACTAACCTGGTGGAGGAGGCAGTGAGCTTGTGAGAGGTGAGCAGCGAGCAGGTAGGAGCAGGGGAGAGAAGGAACAGCCCGCTCCCCACTGCACAGATCCCTGTTTCCTGTGGCACCAAAGGGAGGGACTCGACCACAGCATCTGGGAGGCATTTTCACATGTGGATATCAGCCCCGCTCTAACCCCACTGAACCTCCATAAAGACAGCAGCTGACACACAGCCATTGCGTATGCTGCCTTTTATCTGAAGGTAACTGACACTGGGTTATAACTACCACAGAGGGTTTTAGAAAGACTCCCAGGAGATACCCCTTGGTAGGGAGCTCTGCAGAGAGCCTGGGGTTTAGCTCAGTTTATCCAACATGTTCTGAAATAACAAAACAGCCCCGATCCAATCTGTACACATTTAATGTTTTCTCATTAAATTGCATCATCTTCTCAAAGATGAGTCAGCACGGTGAAGGGAACCAGCTGTGGCCTGCTGGTCAGAGGCCTGTATGCTCCACTCAGCTTTGCCAAGGAAATCTGAGGGCCACAGGCCAGTGGCATAGTCCCCTGGGCCTTCAATCACTTACTTATAAAAACCAGAGTGAGCAGACGTGGTGATTACAAGGCATTGTACACACACACACACACACACACACACACACACACACACACACAATGAATTTGGACTCATAGAGGCCTGAGTTCCAGTCCCAGCTCTGCCGCTATTAAGTTATGTGGCTACTAGCAGGTTCCTTACTATCTGTGTAATGAATGTGATCAGAGTCAGGTCAGGTTATGCTTGTAATTCTGAAATGGTATTTCTGATTGGGCCTCCCTCTCTCTCTCTCTCTGTGCTAGATCCTTCTTTTCCTCACCTAAAAAACAAAGGGAAACATTGGAAGCAGAGTGAGGATTTTGGAGAAGTGTTGGACCCTGGACTGACCCAAAATATAAGCATAATGTTCTTCACACCTCTGGTGCTTCTAAAATTCAGAACACAGGAATGTAAAGAAAGGCCCCCACATGCAGATTCATAGAACAAGTTCAAAAAGACCTGGAAGGGGTCTGGGGGTGAGGTGATTCACTCTTTCCTTTCTCCTTGAAGCACAGAGATGGCTGTTTAAGCACATGAATCCCAGACTAGCTGAATAAGCTTTGCCAGGCTCTTTTCTTTCTGAAATACCTTAGACGATGACTTCATAATACAGTCAGTGCTCTAGGGACACACCCAGAGGTGTGTATCTGCCTATCAGAGGGTAGGGTGGAAAGCCTGTAGGTAACCGGACCAAATTATAATTTTCTGTCAATAAAATAAATTTTCATTGGGTTAATATTCTTTTTTATTTCTAATTTGAGGATAGTTGCTTTACAGTGTTGCGTTTGTTTCTGCCATACAACATGAATCAGACATAAGTTTATATATATATACCCTCCCTCTTGAGCCTCCCTAATATTCTTAATATAATAGAAAAAGCATCATCAAACAGGAATATGAGCAGAAGACATGAAAATGCAATTCATAAAAGAATAAATGCCTAGCAATCACAAGCAACAGTTAGAACTGGACATGAAACAACAGACTGGTTCCAAATAGGAAAATGAGTATGTCAAGACTGTATATTGTCACCCTGCTTATTTAACTTATATGCAGAGTACATCACGAGAAACGCTGGGCTGGAAGAAGCACAAGCTGGAATCAAGATTGCTGGGAGAAATATCAATAACCTCAGATATGCAGATGACACCACCCTTATGGCAGAAAGTGAAGAGGAACTAAAAAGCCTCTTGATGAAAGTGAAAGAGGAGAGTGAAAAAGTTGGCTTAAAGCTTAACATTCAGAAAACTAAGATCATGGCTTCTGGTCCCATCACCTCATGAGAAATAGATGGGGAGACAGTGGAAACAGTGTCAGACTTTATTTTTCTGGGCTCCAAAATCACTGCGGATGGTGACTGAAGCCATGAAATTAAAAGACGCTTACTCCTTGGAAGGAAAGTTATGACCAACCTAGACAGCATATTAAAAAGCAGAGACATTACTTTGCCAACAAAGGTCCGTCTGGTCAAGGCTATGGTTTTTCCAGTAGTCATGTATGGATGTGAGAGTTGGACTGTGAAGAAAGCTGAGCGCCGAAAGATTGATTCTTTTGAACTGTGGTGTTGGAGAAGACTCTTGAGAGTCCCTTGGACAGCAAGGAGATCCAACCAGTCCATCCTAAAGGAGATCAGTCCTGGGTATGCATTGGACGGACTGATGCTGATGCTGAAACTCCAATACTTTGGCCACCTCATGCGAAGAGCTGACTCGTTGGAAAAGACCCTGATGCTGGGAGGGATTGAGGGCAGGAGGAGAAGGGGACGACAGAGGATGAGATGGCTGGATGGCATCACCGATTCAATGGGCATGAGCTTGAGTAAACTCTGGGAGTTTGTGATGGACAGGGAGGCCTGGCATGCTGCGATTCATGGGGTCGCAAAGAGTCGGACACTACTGAGTGACTGAACTGAACTGAATCATGATTCAAGCTTACCAGTAATCAAAAAATTGAAATCAGGTGATGCTGATTTCCATCTGTCAGGGAGGCAAAAGTTAGAACAAATGGTAATACCTAAAGCAGGTAAAGATGGCATACATTGGACACTTTTGGTCAATTTTTTAAAAATAGGAATGTTTTAAAGACTATAGCATGCTTTATTGTTTTTATTTTTTGACTGTGCCACATGGCATGCAGGATATTATCTCCCCAGCCAGGGATCAGACCTGCCCCCTGTCATGGAAGCACCAAGTCTTAACCACTGGACAACCAAGGAAGATGGTACATTTATACCAGCCTTTGAGAGGGCAGTTCGGTGATATGTAACATATGTAGCGAGTTTTAAACGTGCATACCATTTGGTTTCTCAATTAGACTTCTTGAATTTTAAGTAAATAATTCCAGAGATGTAGGAAAATTTAGCTACATGGGTGTTCCTCACAGCCTGCCTTTTTCATAAACTTTCTGGTTGTTATGAATAATTCTAATGTCTATGAAGAGGAGATTGATAAAATTATGGTATATCCACATAATGAAATATTATTCAGGCTTTAGAAATGACAATGTAAAGCATAGCTACAGAATACTAAGTAGAAGAAAGCAAATTACCCAACCTATATTTCTTTAAAAGACAACAATAATAGCAAAACAGTAATAACAATAACTTTATGTACATTTGAAGACAGAAGTTGGGACAAGAGTCAAAAATGTTGTGCCTGGTTGATCTGGTTGGTGGAATGAAGAATAATTTTTGCTTCAATTATTTTTTCTGTATTGTGTAAATTTTTACAATGAGCATAAGTTGCTTTTACAGTCAGAAAATACCAAAATGCCAGAAAACAGAAAAAAGCATGCAGGCTGGAGTATAGTATAGGGGGAATCACATACAATGAGGAAAGACTTGCAGCTTCAACATGCTAGAAATAAAACCTGTTGTTTCTAGCTTAAGAAATTTATAGCTTATCTTCCTCAAATGTGTGAAAACCTATCACCTGGGATTTAGGGCTGATGCTCTGCTTGAAAGATGTTGAACTGAGCTCTGACTCTAATTTGTTTAGGTGTTTCTGTACAACCTGGTCCTTTTCCATTGAGGTCTGGTGGCTTTTCATTCTAATTGCTATTCCTCTCTCTCCTGCTCTGTTGCGATTCTTAGTGATTTTCATTCACCAGAGCATGTGCTTGTCTTTTTTCCCAGTGCTTCCATAGGTGTAGGATGAGATATTAGACCTGATGGATGGAACACCCTTAGATGCAGTAAAAGGGTCTTGGATCATCCTGGCTAGTCTCACTAGGGCCAAGGGAGGCAAAGGAGGAGCTTAGGAGAGGGACTTATAGACAGTCAGTCTAGAACTGAGCTAGAAATAGGATGACAACTACTGATAAATCTTGACACAACTGTTTGCAACATTATCTAACAAATCCATACCTATAAAGGGTTAGAGAAGAGGGGTCACAACTTTTCCAATCAACTAAAATTGTTCCTGATGTTTCCCCGCTTAAAACCTATCGATGACCTCTCTGAAGCTTTTGGAGTCAGGTTGACAGTCCTTAGCTTGAGAGCCTTGACCTGGCTCCCAAGGACTGGGAGCTCTGCCTCACTGTGGCCACCCCTCCGCTTCGAGTCTTCCTGTCTTCTGGGTGTCAGCTGGTTCACATTTCTACGTGTGCCCAGACAAATCTAAAAAGGCTTTCAGAGGCCTGTCATCAGCATCGCAACTCACGTTGCTCTCGTCCATGTTTCTGGTCCTCCATTTCCATTCTCCCCAACCCCCTCCTTGGCTGGCTCACTTCTGCAAATTCTTCGGTTTTTAATACCCACCTTCAAGGGTCTTTCATTGTCCTCTGTGCCCCCATGCTTGGCTGATTTAGACCCTGTCCGCCACCCCCTGCCTCACCACCTTCATACTATCTATTCATTCACACATGCACTCATAAGTTTCTGTGTTCTCACCTTCCTTCAGGCACTGGTTTAGGGACTGGGTGGAGACAAAGCAGAATGAGGCAGAGATCCTGTCCTCGTGGAGTTCCCAAATCTGTCAAAGCATTTGATACACTGCAGTACTTGAATAGATCATTACTATAATCACTGGTTTCCTTTTGTGTCTCTTCCACCAAACTGGAAGCTTCTCGAAGTCAGGGATCATGACTCAGTCCACTTTGATTCTCCAGTCCCAGAAGCTATAGGAACCCAGTGACCGTATGTAAACCACTGAACAATGGAATGAATAAATTAATGCCAATAAGACATGTTAGGTAGGCAAGTTTTGAACATGTATTGCAAAATTTAGTTTCCAGTGATTATATTTGGAAGCAAAGATCTGACACTTAAAATTTCTAGATTCTTATGGTACTTTCCCTCTGAACTAAAACACAAACCTAGATTATTCAGTATATTTTTCTAACTGGTAAAACATCTTAAAAAAAAATCTTACTAATGTTGGATATAATTGGATTAAGACTACTATGTAAGAACAAAATACAAGATTGGAGCCATTTTAAATATCATCTGCTGTTTTGAATAATTTGATCCCGCCTCCAACCACTTATTAACTGGATGATCTTGGGTGTATGGTTTAATTTCTTCATGCCGTGATTTTCTGATCTCTAAAATGAGGACAATAGAACCCACCACAGAAGGTTGTTGTGAAGTTTAAATAAGCTAGTATGTTGAAAGAACTAGCTCACAAAGGTTAGGTATAAAGTTGATAGTGATGATTTAGCTCCTTGTTTGAAACAAAGGGACAGGGCAGTATTCCATACTGATTAATACTGTGGCCTTTGGAGGCACACAATGCTATATTTGTATCCTGGTTCTGCTTTTAATTAACTGTCATTCAGGAGAAGTTACTTAACCTCTCTGAACCATAGTGTTCTCTTCTAAATGGGGTTTAATAATAGCTATATCACAGAATTCTTCTTAAAAGAAAATCATGAGTATAAAGATTTAGGACAATGGGTGGGCACATGGCAAGTGATGAATAAATGTTATTTTAAATAGTCATGATAATGAGGTTGTAAGGATGGTTACAGAAGTAAGCTGGCTAACATTGCACCTTATAGATTCCTTATCGCTCCTTAGATGGAAAATACGACACCCCTGGAAAGTACCCATGTAGGAAGATCAACTAGTTGATGTTACTTTCAAAACTGAAATAAAAAAACATCTCTCTGAGGCTAAAGTCTTTGAAATGAACACGAAGGCTCAATTTAACAGAGAGAAGGACTGGCAAAGACCCAGATAAGGGTGAGAGACAGTGAAAAGTGAGGGTTCTCTTGGGAAATGAAAGCTGTGCTCTGGGTAGCTGGTGTCTGGAGTTTGAAAGACCGAGGTCATCAGGAGATCTGTGACTAATGGTTGCAGCTTGGTCTTATGTCTGAAGCACTCTTAATATTGGTTGTTTGATTAATGTCTTGGCACCATTTGGAGAAAGACAGACAATGAATAAGATGTTTAATCATCTCCCAGGTCAACTTCAACTTCTCCAATTATTTGACCCTTTCTCCGAGCAGTCAACAGCGGGGTGTAACTGCAGTCTCTCTTTAGGATTCCTTGTGTTCCTTATCAACAGATGTGTACATCAATGAGACTGACTAGTGAACATGGAGTATGGTCCTTGCATTTCTCTTCCTCTAGCCCAACCACCAGCCCCCTAGTCTTTGTCCAAATTAGAAACAGGCACTCTTTCTTCAAGATACTTTGTTGACACATGTCAGAAAATCATTGCAATAAGTACACAAAATTGTGATGGCTATAATGTGATTGGTGCCCCCAAGGATGATCAGCATGTAACCTACATGACATCATGTGCCAACTGCCTCTGCCTTCTCTCATTGCCCCCGACTTTATCTTCAACAATCGTACTTCAGAAGATGTGTCTGTTTGCTTCCCATTAACCAGCCTCTGCTGAACTTTAACTTCTCTCTCAAGACTCGACTTAAACACACGCTGTGAGGAAGCCATCCCTAACATCCTTCCCTATTCTGCAGTAAGTACAGTCCTTTCTCTCCCTTTCCTCACTCCTTGAATTTATCAGCTGCGTTGCAATGATTTGTTTATATGACTGACTCCTAAACTCTGGGCTTCTCGAGAAAGGACCCCTGAGATACTTGTAGAAAGGCAGATTGCTGAGCCTGACTCCTCATCTCCTGAATCACAATTGCTGAGCATAGAATCTAGAAAACTGCATTTCCAGATAAGACTTATCTGGGGCAGGTTTGTTGTTGCTGCTCATTTACTCAGTTGTGTCCAATTCTGTGTGACCCCATGGATTGCAGCATATCAGGATTCCCTGTCCTTCACTATCTCCCAGAGTTTGCTCAGACTCATGTTCATTGAGTTGATGATGCCATCCAACCACCTCATCCTCTGTCGCCCTCTTTTCCTCCAGCCCTCAATTTTTTCCAGCATCAGGCTTCTTTGCCAATGAGTCGCCTCCTCATATCAAGTGGCCAAAGTATTGGAGCTTCAGCATCAGTCCTTCCAATGAATACTCAGGACTGATTTTCTTTAGGATTGACTGGTTTTATCTCCTTGCTGTGAAGGGACTCTCAAGAGTCTTCTCCAGCACCACAATTCAAAAGCATCAATTCTTTGGTACTCAGCCGTCTTTATGGTCCAACTCTCATATCCATACATGACTATTGGAAAAACTGTAGCTTTGACTATATGGACTTTTATCAGCAAAGTAATGTCTCTGCTTTTTAATATGCTGTCTAGGTTTGTCATAGCTTTTCTTCCATGGAACAAGCAACTTTTGATTTCAGAGTTACAGTCAACATCCACAGGGCAGCTTAAGTCCTATCAATTTTTTTTGCAAACTTGATTTTTTTCACCCAGTATTTTTATTTTTGGAAATCTCCCCAAGTTGATACATTTAGCATTACTTCTTTTTTATATTCACCCTCATTGCTGTATAGTATTCTATGACTCAGTGAAGTCCTATCAATTTTGAAACTCACTTCTCTAGACAGCACAGCATGTATTTGGACAACGAGATATTGTGTTTCACTTGAAGAAAGTCTTGACTATTGTGTTTTCCCATTAAGGAATGTTTTTGAGTCCCCAGATGTGTTAGAAACCCTATGATATATACATACATGTCTATATTGTCTTCTGGAAATAGATTAACTCTTACATCTGTGAATTGGTGTGTGTGTGTGTTTGGCATGGATGGAGTTAATGAGAGGAGTGGAGAGCTGAGTTTGAAGTAGTTATTAAAAAAAAAAATCATGATGACCATATACTGGGTTATTCTAAAAACTTGCTGACTAAGTTGGACATATTTTTCTTTCCAAGATCAAAAGACTAATCTTTGGTCAAATAAAGGTTGATAAAATCATGAGCAAGTTCTTTGGGGAGTGACCAGGGCAATTAGTTTTCTGTGGTGACAGTTCCACATAGCTGTAGATCAGATAGGAAAATGAAGACTGCAGGAATTCAGGCAGAAGTTTTTCCATGTGAATAGAGTGTATAGGAGATGAAATTTTAATACAAAAAAAATTTGAACAGTAAATATTTGGAACTTCAGTACCATATAATTGTGTTTTTTTTAAGTTATTTAAATCTTTTTGCAAATCCCAAAAAGCGTATGTCATTTGCCTTTGTTCTGTAGTCTAACAACTTTCTTGATGGAGAACCCATTTTTCCACAACTCCCTAGAAAAGTGACTACTGTCAATTATCACCTAACAAGAAATCAGATTCAGGGACTGATTCCATAACTACTTATGTGTGGAAGTAAATCAGGGCCCCTGCACTGTGAAAGCAAACTCCTTTGTTCCAATTCATCTTGTGCTGAGATTTTTAAAAGAATATTTTTCTCAAGAATTACTTAAGCATTCGCCGAATGGCTTTATTTCTACAGGTCTAGCACTGAAAGGGGATGGAGATACTCTCTAAGATACTTAAGGTGTTGACAATTTATCTGAGGACAGAAGAACTCATGACATTATTAGAGAACAATTTAAAACTTTCTGCCCCTGAGTGCTGTCTCTACTGACTTGCTACTCAAAAAGTGGTCCAAAGACAAGCGCCATGGGTATCACCTGGCTCTTGTTAGAAATGCAGACCCTCAGGCCCAAATCCAGACCTACTGAATCAGCCTCTGCCATGTAACAAGATTCCTAAACAATTTTTATGTACATTAAAGACACTTGACTACCGGATTCTTAAACTAACATTAAGCTGGACGCGTAAGAATTACCTGGGGGGACTTTTAATTATTCCCATTCCTAGTCTCCAACCCTAATATATTTTAATGTGACGAGTGAGAATGTGAACTCTTGGAGAAGACTGCTGAGATTTAAATTATGCTTTTTCCTCTCACTAGATGCATTAACAGCTTTCCTGGTGGCTCAGTGGTAAAGAATCCACCTGCCAATGCAGGAGTCATGGGTTCGATCCCCAGGTCGGGAAGATCCCCTGGAAAAGGAAATGGCAACCTGCTCCAATATTCTTGCCTGGGAAATCCCATGAACAGGCCTGGTGGGCTACACTCCATGGGGTCACAAAGGGTCGGATACGACTTAGCGACTTAACAACAAGAAGACATGTTAACAGGCAAAGGATCCAACCTAACTGGGTCTGTTGTCTCATCAACAAAACAGGGAAGTGATACCTAAGGCAAGACTGTTGGAAGGATAAGGTATCTGTCTTGGTTGTGGGAATATAGTAAGCAACTGAAGAAATGCTTGCTATTTTTATTCTGAGGGTCAGTGACTTTTAGGAACCACTGCGCTGCGGCAGTGTACTTGGTTTCTTTCACTGATCAGATCATAGGGCTTGTTGGGTCAGAGCTGAGTGAAGGAAATGCTCAGTAATTCCAGCACCACCACACCCTCAACATGTAGACACATGTAGGCACTCGGCAAGTGTGCTTCTCTGTGGATCTGGTCTGTTTTTCATTTTGTAAGTTTTCCAGAGGTCCAGCAGATGTACTGTCTTAAAATCTGGCCCAGGCATCTTATCAACCTTGATTATTTCACATTCAGTTTGGTTCAGTCGCTCAGTCATGTCCGACTCTTTGCGACCCAACGAATTGCAGCACGCCAGGCCTCCCTGTCCATCACCAACTCCCAGAGTTTACTCAAACTCATGCCTATTGAGTTGGTGATGCCATCCAGCCATCTCATCCTCTGTCGTCCCCTTCTCCTCCTGCCCCCAATCCCTCCCAACATCAGGGTCTTTTCCAATGAGTCAACTCTTCATATGAGGTGGCGAAAGTATTGGAGTTTCAGCTTCAGCATCAGTCCTTCTAATGAACACCCAGGACTTATCTCCTTCAGGATGAACTGGTTGGACCTCCTTGTAGTCCAAGGGACTCTCAAGAGTCTTCGCCAACACCACAGTTCAAAAGCATCAATTTTTTGGCGCTCAGCTTTCTTCACAGTCCAACTCTCACATCCATACAGATTAGCAGGGCAATATTTTTACTGAAGTGTCCTTAAACACTTGGGGCTGCTGAAGAATTGAGACCCAGAAAAATACCTTCTGGAAGGAGTGAGGTATTCAGAAGGGAGAGAGAAATTGTCCTTATTTAGCTCCTCAAGTTGAAAAACAAAATTTTTTCTAGGTAAAATCAAACGATATTATCTTTTTTAAAAGAATTTTTATTGGAGTATGGTTTATTTACAATGTTGTGCTAGTTTCAGGTGAAGATCTGAGTCTGCTATATATATATACATACATCCAATCTTCTTTAGATTCTTTTTCCATATAGGTGATTATAGAGTATTAAGTAAAGTTCCCTGTGCTATACAGTATGTCCTTATCAGTTACCTATTTCTATAACTATTTTATATACACACTACTGTGTGTCAGTCCCAGCCTCCCAATTTATTCCTCCCCACTCTGACCCCCTAGTAACCATAAGTTTGCTTTCTACATCTGTAACTCTATTTCTGTTTTGTAGATAAGTTTGTTTGTATGCTTTTTTTAGATTCTACATATGAGTGATATCATAGGACATTGGACCTACTTCACTCAGTATGACAATCTTTAGGTACATTCGTGTTGCTGTAAATGGTATTATTTCATTTTCTTTTATGGCCAAGTAATATTTCATTCTGAGGTTATTGATATTTCTCCTGGCAATCTTGATTCCAGCTTGTGCTTATTCCAGCCCAGCGTTTCTCATGATGTACTCTGCATATAAGCTAAATAAGCAGGGTGACAATATACAGCCTTGACATACTCCTTTTCCTATTTGGAACCAGTCTGTTGTTCCATGTCCAGTTCTAGCTGTTGCTTCCTGACCTTCATACAGGTTTCTCAAGAGGCAGGTCAGGTGGTCTGGTATTCCCATCTCTTTCAGAATTTTCCACAGTTTATTGTGATCCACACAGTCAAAGGTTTTGGCAAAGTCAATAAAGCAGAAAGAGATGTTTTTCTGGAACTCTCTTGCTTTTTTGATGATCCAGCGGATGTTGGCAATTTGATCTCTGGTTCCTCTGCCTTTTCTAAAACCAGCTTGAACATCTGGAAGTTCACGGTTCACATACTATTGAAGCCTGACTTGAAGAATTTTGAGCATTACTTTACTAGCGTGTGAGATGAGTGCAATTATGCAGTAGTTTGAGCATTCTTTGGCATTGCCTCTCTTTGGGTTTGGAATGAAAACTGACCTTTTCCAGTCCTGTGGCCACTGCTGAGTTTTCCAAATTTGCTGGCATATTGAGTGCAGCACTTTCACAGCATCATCTTTTAGGATTTGAAATAGCTCAACTGGAATTCCATCACCTCAACTAGCTTTGTTCGTAGTGATGCTTTGTAAGGCCCACTTGACTTCACATTCCAGATGTCTAGCTCTAGGTGAGTGATCACACCATCATGATTATCTGGTTCATGAAGATCTTTTTGTATAGTTCTTCTGTGTATTCTTGCCAACTCTTCTTAATATTTTCTGCTTCTGTTAGGTCCATGCCGTTTCTTTCCTTTATTGAGCCCATCTTTGCATGAAATGTTCCCTTGTTATCTCTAATTTTCTTGAAGAGATCTCTCGTCTTTCCCATTCTGTTGTTTTCCATTATTTCTTTGCATTGATCGCTGAGGAATGCTTTTTTATCTCTCCTTGCTATTCTTTGGAACTCTGAATTGAGATGTGAATATCTTTCCTTTTCTCCTTTGCTTTCACTTCTCTTTTCACAGCTATTTTTAAGGCCTTCTCAGACAGTCATTTTGCTTTTTTGCATTTCTTCTTCTTGGGGATGGTCTTGATCCCTGCCTCCTGTACAAGGTCACGAACCTCCGTCCATAGTTCATCAGGCTCTCTGTCTATCAGATCTAGTCCCTTAAATCTATTTCTCATTTCCACTGTATAGTCGTAAGGGATTTGATTTAGGTCATACCTGAATGGTCTAGTGGTTTTCCATACTTTCTTCAATTTAAGTCTGAATTTGGCAATAAGGAGTTCATGATCTGAACCACAGTCAGCTTCTGGTCTTGTTTTTGCTGACTATATCACTTCATGAGAAATAGATGGGGAAACAGTGTCAGACTAATTTTTGGGTCTCCAAATTCACTGCAGATGGTGATTGCAGCCATGAAATTAAAAGATGCTTACTCCTTGGAAGGAAAATTATGACCAACCTAGACAGCATATTAAAAAGCAGAGACATTACTTTGCCACCAAAGGTCCATCTAGTCGAGGCTATGGTTTTTCCAGTAGTCATGTATGGATGTGAGAGTTGGACTGTGAAGAGAGCTGAGCACCGAAGAATTGATGCTTTTGAACTGTGGTGTTGGAGAAGACTCTTGAGAGTACCTTGGACTGCAGGCAGATCCAACCAGTCCATCCTAAAGGAAATAAGTCCTGAATATTCATTGGAAGGACTGATATTGAAGCTGAAACTCCAATACTTTGGCCACCTGATGCGAAGAGTTGACTCATTGGAAAAGACCCTGATGCTGGGAAGGTTTGGGGGTGGATGGAGGAGGGGACGACAGAGGATGAGATGGCTGGATGGCATCAGCGACTCCATGGACATGGGTTTAGGTAGACTCCGGGTGTTGGTGATGGACAGGGAGGCCTGGCGTGCCGTGATTCATGGGGTCGCAAAGAGTCGAACACGACTGAGCAACTGAACTGAATACTTCATTGTATACATCTTCTTTAACATTTCCTCTGTAGATGGACATTTAGGTTGCTGTGTAATCTTTCCATCTTCAGGACATGCTGATGTAACATGTACTTATAGGGAAAAGAAAGCTGCGTGTACATATCCTCAGTCAACCTTAGCAATTCCAATTAGCGGAGTATTCACACCCCAACTAGAAACAACTTCAGTTCTTCCTTAGTAGGTGACCAAGTTAGACACTGTTTAGCAGAGATTTTGCAGGTGTCTTTTAATACTTCTCTATCTTTTCTCTATCTTTCAAAGTCTTGTTAAAATATCCACGGTTATCTTTAGATGTATGCATTCTTTGCTAAGAGTTTGTCATTGGACACACCTTCAGAAACTGTTGTCATTTAAGCCTGTTTTTAAGAGTTATATGGAAATTAAAACTACTGCATAGGAATATTGTAAAGTTAATAAAGATAGTGTTTACTGAAGGGTTCAGTGCAATGTTTAACACAGATTGAGCACTCCATAAAGGGTGACCATTGTACCAGAATTACTCTTGTGCTAAGTGGAGTTCATTTCCTTCTGGCAATTCATCAAATTTAGTTTTATATCATTTTATAACACTTTGTGATTTAAATGGCAAGTACTTCTAAAGTGAAAGTCGCTCAGTCGTGTCTGACTCTTTTTGACCAATGGATTATATACAGCCCATGGAATTCTCCAGGCCAGAATACTAGAATGGGTAGCCTTTCCCTTCCCTAGAGGTACCTCCAGGGATCAACCCAGGTCTCCCGCATTGGAGGAGGGTTCTTTAACAGCTGAGCCACCCGAGAGTTCTCTATTAACACTTATGAATTCATTTTTGCCTTTCCCCCATGTAAACAATGTCAAGTTCCCCTTCAGTTCAAAGGAAAAGGCTTATTCCGTGGGAACAGGTGGAAACTCAGTGGAACTCCATGCTTGCAGCAAGCTATTTCCACTGTTCCCTGGATAGAACCATACCCAGAATGCCTTAGTAACAGTTTTGCAAGTGATTTGAAATATCATATTTCATACCTATCATAAATTGCAAGTATAATTTGCACATTGATGTAAGTATCCAGATATGTATTTTTAATGCAACACTATAGGTCATGCAAATGAAGGCTGTAAATACTTTATCAGAAGCCACATGGCAAATTTATTCCTTGTCAGCAGTTTTATTCAGATGTGGATCTATGAGCATTTATTATATTTTATAAATTATAACTCGGTGGTCTGTTTTGATTAGTGGAAAAGTATGCAACTTGGTACCAGTTATTTGGCTTTTTCTTATGAAGCCAGGGTTCCAAATAGTGTTTGTTATTTTTTATAGATTTCATTTAAGCTCTAATGTGAGTTTTTTAATCCTTGTGATTGTCCCCCCAAACTGACTGTGATCCTAGGCCTCTACCCTCTCACTTATTATCTTCTAGTTCCTATTCATTTGTTAACTTCATGTCAAGTGGATAACCAGACAGATTGGCTATTTTCAAAAGATTGCTAAAGTTTGTCACTTACTTTGTCACTCTTTCACACTCTCCCCTCACCTTGGTTGTAATCTATGACCAGTCTAGACATCACAGACTGCTTGTAACATTGTACCTTATAGAGCTCTTTAGCTGCAAGCAACAGAAACCAACTCTGGCTAGCTTTTGCAAAATGGGAAATTGTTGGCAAAACATGAGTTGAGTAGTTCAGCCAACTGAAAGTCTAGCTGAGAAAGGGCAGGAACCAGGGCAGCTCGGGCTCTCTAGGTATCTAATTGACTGTCTCATCTGGAAGCTATTCAGAATGGATCAGTCACAACCTTATTGTTTCCTGTCCTTGCATTGCTCAGCTCTTGGTCTGAAGTCTTAAGCGAGAAAACCTAATTAGCTTGGATCACAAGCAAGGCATCTTGACTTGACAGTTTCACTGAGATCATTGGCAGTGGTAGAGAAGAGAGGATGTTACCAGTCGAATGAATGGGTAAATGACTGGAGGAAAAAAAATCACCACAGTCACTTTATGGTGTCATTTATCTGGTTTATTATAAATGATGATTATAGAAAATATAGCCTTGCAAAAGAAAAATACAAAATAAAAAGGCAGTAAAGGAAGGGAGAGTTGTTCTCTTCCCTCCATGGAAAGATAATAAAAATCATGATAATAATTTCAGTTTATTCAGGTAGACAGGATTTTATCTATGGAACTTTTGAATTAGAAAAGTGCTAAAGATAGTAAATTTCAGTGATGCTCCACAACTGGGGTGAACCAGCTGTATTAAGTCACCAGGGGGCTTTTAGAACTAGACAGTTGAGTCCCAAAGTCTGAAAAATAGTGTGGTATTTAAAACTGAGATTTACCCCCAAAACTAAATAAGTAATTTTGAAGGACTATCATTCGGGTGAATGGAGACCTCAGAACAGCCGTTCACCTGGGCCTCATAGTCATGAAAAATCTCAAATGTAGATGATCAGTCTTATCTCTACATGAGGTTGTGTGATTTACTGTGTAAGCAACTTGAGACCACTGGGCTCAGAGTAAAAAAATAAAGTAATTATTACATATTTGGGACCAGTGGAATGATGGTCAGGCTCTGTGGTCTCTTTGACAGTGACACCAGGAAAGCTATTCTCACCGCACAGTTGTCCTGCTTGTGTCAAAAGTTAGCAGACTCCTAATCATTGGTAAGAGCCCAGCACATGCGTCACCTCTGCCATGCAGCCTTCCTTGACCTATCCAGGCAAATGTTACTTTCCTTTCTTCTGTTCCAGGAATCATTCATGGAGATCTGTCACAAATGCAGATACGTAACCCCAGACCTGGTGTCTCAAAAGTTCTAGGAATAAAGCTCAAGATAGTGTGTTTTTAGTAGACTCTTTAGATGATCCTTATGCGCAGTCATATCAAGAAGCATCACTCCTATTCCCATAGCTTGTATATATACATCTCTTGTCACACACTGACTCAATTATATTTAGTTATTTACCTTTCAGAGTTCATCTACTAACTCATGAGCTCCTTGAAGGCAAGGATGTTATCTTAAT
The DNA here is from genome assembly GCF_019320065.1 of Cervus canadensis. Classification (NCBI taxonomy): domain Eukaryota; kingdom Metazoa; phylum Chordata; class Mammalia; order Artiodactyla; family Cervidae; genus Cervus; species Cervus canadensis. Next base: position 50,756,215 of record NC_057389.1, read on the forward strand.
GAGTTTTGATTCCTAGAACCTAGCATAATTTTCTCTCAATAGATGTTTTTGTGCCAAATGAATGAATATGAGCAAATTTCAAAACTGCCAAATTTTCTTTAAAGTCTCATTTTTTCTCATGGTAACATATGAATTTAAGAAGATAAAGATTTAAGGATTAAGTTACTTCTTCTTGCCCTTTCTTTCCTACCAAGTATAAGCCTTCTTCTCATAGTTACATTTGTATTTTTGAGTACCTATTTTATGCCAGATATTGTTAGACACAAGAAATATAATAATAATTATTAAATACTAGAACTACAACATAATACACTGTTTATTGAAAATTTATCATGTTCCAGATAGTTTTATCAAGTACTTGGCACTGATTAACTCATGTAATCCTGACTGTAGCCTATGATATAGGTATTAATAGTACCCCTAATTTTACAGATGGGGAAACTGGCACAGAGACGGTAGGTAATGTACTTAAGTCACATTCCCTAGGAAGTAACTGAGCCAGTGTTTGAATTCAGGCAGTATGGATCCAAAGACAGCCTCTGAGCCTGACAATGCCTGCTCTGAATGATCAATAGAGCTCTGTTCCTGATCTTAAGGAACTGAAAGCTTTATGGGAGAGACCAACAGTCTCCACGATATTCTAATAAACTGTTAAACTTTTACAGAGCTAGAGAAAATGGTTATGAGAACATAGTTCAGGAAGTTTTCAATGTTGCCTTTGAAGGTAGTGCGGGAAAACTATGCTTAAAGATCTCATTGAGAGAATAAATTTGGATTGAACTATGAAAGATGATTAGTGGAATCTGGCCAAAGGTGTGGCCTCATGAGAACACATGGTGCTTGTGGAGAGGTTCAGTGCCCTCACAGTGTTTCTAAAGAAGGAAATGATAGGTGGTGACGTGCAAAGGCTCAGTGGTGGGAGATAAGACCGGAGAGGTGTGTGTAGCCTTTGACCTCCTATAGAAAGTCTGATCCAAACTGAGTTAAGTGCCAAGAGACTGTATTGCCTCATTGAACAGAGTCAGGATAGGGCTGGCCTTGGGCATTCGGGACTAAGAATTGATACCCTATGCTAGGCATCCAGTGTCTCTCCTGGGCTTCTGGCTGTTGGCTCCGTTCTCTGAGGACAACTCAAAGACTCTGTCATCTCATGCTCCAAGCACCAAGCTCAGCAACTGAAAGTTTTTCCACTCTTTTGTTGTCCACTTCTCCAACAGTTGCAGAAAACCCACAGAAATCAATGTCATTGACCCTGATGGGCCAGATTTGAGTCACATGCTGGCCCCTGCCGTCCTTGACCCAGTCACCAGAGGGCAGAAAGCACAGACTGGCTTAGTTAGTCACATGCTCTGCCTGCGGAAGTCATGAAAAAGTCACAGCACGCGGGAAGAGGATAGAGAAGAGCCATACCCCAAAGCAGAACTAGATATTGTGGTCACACAAAGAGGAAATAAATGCCAGGTGAAAATATAACAAATGTCCACTAGAGTCGAAGCTCAGTTTCCTAGAGGCCTTAAATGTTGTCTGTAAACTTACTGAGGCTTCTTGGCATCATATTATGGAGTATTTTTCTCACTCTCAAGCGCTGAGGTTTGTCTGGTCACCAGCCATGCAGAGAGCTCTGTGTTGTCCTTTGCAGCTCAAACTGAGTTGAAAAGCAAGTTTTAGACTCTCCTTCAGTTGTGAGCATGTTCAACACAGAACAAGAGGCAGGCTCACTAACCATGCTTTGGATTTCAAGAGAAAGCCTCTCAGGCTCCCTTTGCTGAGTGTTTGCTGAAGTTACCTAAATAGACCACCCCACCCCCAGCCACCCACCCAGTCCCCATCCTATTGGCAGCTGCTCCCAGGGGGAGGTGCCTGTGACAGGAATTGTTTAGATGCAAACAATCCTCCTGTAATGGCCTGGCCTCCTCTGGCATGAACTGAACACTTACAGTGGTGAAGCCATGTTTTATTTATGCTATTTCCTCAAGACCTCTGGTTAACTTCCCTATTTGCAATGCAAATCACAGAAAAGGTTTTACAAATTCTACATACGGTTCTCCATACATCCACATTCAGTGACAAATTGTAATCTCTTAGCCTAGCAGTTCAAGTGTGATTTCGGATAATAAAAATACTCAACACGTACAGTTCTAGCTCACGCTAATAGACTCACAGTCATCTGAGATGCTGGGACTGTGCGTCAGACTTGGGGATCAGAAATATAACACCATTCATTACACTGTCTTTTGAGGGGACATCTTTCAGTGGGATACACTGATTTACACCCAGAAGGGAGGAGTACACCCAGTACTCGGAAGGGATGAACTGATTACTATAAATTCAAGCATCATTTAGCTTGTGAGTTCTTGCTGGTGTTCTAACAGACTCCAAGCAAAATGATTCAGAGCCACGTTAATTTTTTTTAATTTTATATTGGAGTATAGTTGATTTATAATATTGTGTAAGTTTGAGGTTTACAGCAAAGTGATTATTATACATATATCTATTATATTGCAGATTCTTTTTCTGTGAAGGTTATTTCAGAATAGTGAGTAAAGTTCTCTGTGCTGCACAATAGGGCCTTGTTGATTATCTATTTTATATATAGTAGAGCCACTTTTGAAGGAGTGGAAAGACTAGTCTCTACATCTGGTACCACCTACAGCTTGAATGCTTAAGTTTGCACCAGGGGAGTTGTGGTATACTAACTACTAGCTAATTCTCTACTCTTTTGTGTAAAGTTGTTGCTTAAGTGGCTACAGCTTAGGAAATGGAACATGAGGTTAAAGAGGGTTTAGATGAATTACTTTATAGAATCCTCATAAATAATGGCTGAATTGGTTCAAAAAATATATGATGGATTAGAATCAACAGCCCAAATGAAAGAAATCCCACTCAGCCTTCTGGTCACCCTTCATTCACTACACTATCCCGTTTGTCTTTTGGATGGTAAGCCTTGCTAACAGCTGATGATCTACTGGCCATGAGACAGTGGCCCATAGTAATACCTTGTCATTCAAAAGATCTGACACAGGTATATGTTATTGCCCTGTCTAGCCCTCAACTCATTATTAGAACTATTTCTTCCTCCTTACTGTCAGCACTATTGTTTTTCAAATTAGACTGCCTCACATAATAATTTTCTGCCTTCAAAAATTAGACTCATGTGGGCATCATCTAATACCATGTTATCTGTGATGACAAGGCTGAAAATGCCTGCCCTACTGTCCTGTAAACTTTCAGGAAAAATAAGTTGCTACTTTTGTTGCCCATCACTCTCCTAGTGGGTGCATCCTGGAAACACAGTCCTTAAAAACAGCAGCAGCAGCAGCACACTTCAGCTGCTTAGAACTGAAGCCTCTGGGTTGCAGCGGAGAGCAAGGTAATCAATACATTGGGCTTAGATGTACCTAAACCGCTATTATAATTCAGGCCATGAATTCTGGCCTAATTCTGGGGAATTAGCTGCTTTCCAAGATAGAAATCTGTTTGGCAGAAAAGAAATGTTTGTTTTGAAGTGAAATCCATTTAGTTAATAATTAACCACCCAGTTTTCGATTGCTTTCCCTAATTCTGTAAATAAGATTTCCTGCATGGCCTTTCCCAGTGATACAAAGTAGATTGACCATCTGAGAAAAGGATCCTAAGAATATAGCATGTCCCCCTTTCCCTGATGGTGGTGGTTGCTTCTGAGGTTTTCTGGCTGTTTTTCCTACTGAATTAATCAGACAGTACAGCAGGCAGACAACATGAGAGTGAGCATTCATCAGGAGATGGGGAGATTCAGCATGGGTCACTAAGGTGCCACATGTTGACCTAATTTGAAAAGAAACTCTACAAACTGTAACCGACAGACATTAGAAGTCAGGCTGTCTATCTGGGTAATTGGGTTTTTACAAATCCTAAGTTGCCTGTTAGAACATTTCTGTCAGAGAGTTGAAGCAGCAAGTTACACAAAGGCACATGTGGTTAAATGACAGAAGCTCATCTAATCGCCAATTTGCAGACCCTTTTAAATGAAAGCAAAATAGTAGGCTCCTCTGAGAACCCGTAGCAGACATTTGGTTTTTCTCCTCCTCATTCAGATGCCCCCTTTACTTTACAGTATTTCTTTACCCTCTAAATAATTTTTTTTAATGTTGACTGCCAAAGGTTGGGGGTGGGGGGTGGCGATGGGGAGAAAGGAAGGGAAGTAAGGTTTGAAATAACTTTTACTGATAAAAGCAGGTTATTCAGGCTATCAGCTTGGAATAAATAGAGCTCTTATACTGCCTACTCAGGCTTCTCGCTTATGTGAATGTTCTTCCTTTTTTTTTTTTGCTTTAAATCACAGGACATAATTCTGCTTTTTCAGGAGATGTATTGAGTTTCAATCAAACTATATAAAAACCCAACCAAATGAAATCGAGTGCAGATCAATTGCTGTAATAATGTGGGAAGGCTAAGAATCCTAGTTTATTTAATGTTATAGTTTCTTTAAACCTTTCAAATAATTTGAGTTTCTCTGGGTTGTGTAATTTAATAATGAAAAGAAAATAAGATTGTAACATCTACCTTCTCTCTCTCTCTCTCTCTTTCTTTTTGCTCTGATCTACAGCTTGAAAATCTCTTTTCAGTTCCTTCCCTTCAATTAATGAAATAGTTTCCCACCCCACTCCCACTCCCATCCTGCCTGGAGACACCATTGCCATGGTTACCTGGATACCTCTTCTCAAAGAATATATGTAGTAGCAATTCGGCAATTTAAACGTCTCAGTGTGTTGCACTAAGGAACAGTAATAAGACCATTATGAAACTACTTGTGATGAGAGTACCACTGATGTTACAGTCTGAGATTAAAACTTCAATTTGTATTCACTTACTCACTTATAGACATGAGGCTGATCTCAACAGCTAAGGAGCAAGTCGCTGACATGAAATGCCTTCCACCCGAGATGAGGCACTGGGACTGCCTCTTCTTGAACACATGTTGTAGATGCCAAGAGAACAGACAGAATCACCAGCTAACCCAATGGAAAGTTAACAGTAAAAGACCAGTGTGAAGAATCATGTATTTTTTAAATTTTTTATTTATTTATTTTTAGCCATGCTGGGTCTTCCTTGCTGCGTGGGCTTTTCTCTAGTTGTGGCGAGTGGGTGGCTTACTCTCTTGTTGCAGAGCACAGGCTCTAGGTGGACAGGCTTCAGTAGTTGCGGCACTTGGACTCAGTCGTTGTGACACACCAGCTTAGCTGCTCCGAGGCATGTGGAGTTTTCCGCGACCAGGGATCAAACCTGTGTCTCTTAAATTGGCAGGCAGATTCTTTACCGTTGAGCTACCAGGGAATCCCCAAGAACTCTGTGTTTTGAGAGCAAGTGTTCTTTAATAGTGAATCCATGTGAGTGTCCAGAGGAAGAGAGGTCCAGGGAGTTGTCTTCATTTTATTTGAAAACACTGTTTTGATAAGCTTGATCTGGGAGCTCTCATGTGGATCCCTACAGATTTTCTTTGGGAAGAAACAAACATCCCCCTAGTTTCAGCCATTTTGCTAAGAAAACTTTACAATGCCTCTCTGAACCACGAGTCTGAAACTCAAGCTTGTGACAAGTTTGGGAGATGATTTGCAAGTAATCGTCACTAGTTGCGATAATTAAAAAGACTTGATTTTGCCGATATTGTAATTTAAAGAGAACAAATCAGAATGAATTAAAGATTAACCCTATAATTTTATATATTCTCACAGTTTCATGGGCTATTTTGAGTAGGAGAGAAAGGGAGTAGTTATAGCAAGAGTACTGAGAAATTTAATTATCCATGATATTAAAGCTAAGAGTACTGCTTATTACTGTGTGCTCAATATCATGTTCATAATTGCTTCTTGAAAATGCCTTTTTTCCTATGAATTAATATAGGTTCTTACTAAATAAATCTGATTCCTTTGAGAAGGGGAACAGGAAGCATACTGTATTTCCCCATTCACATTCCCCAAAATACACAGAACTGTAAAAAAAGATCTACATGACCCAGATAACCATGATGGTGTAATCACTCACTTAGAGCCAGACATCCTGGACTGCAAAGTCAAGTGGGCCTTAGGAAGCATCACTACAAGCAAAGCTAGTGGAGGTGATGGAATTCCAGTTGATCTATTTCAAATCCTAAAAGATGATGCTGTGAAAGTGCTACACTCAATATGCCAGCATATTTGGAAAACTCAGCAGTGGCCACAGGACTGGAAAAGGTCAGTTTTCATTCCAATGCCAAAGAAAGGCAATGCCAAAGAATGTTCAAACTACTATACAATTTCACTCATCTCACATGCTAGCAAATTAGTAATGCTTAAAATTCTCCAAGCCAGGCTTCAACAGTACGTGAACCGTGAACTTCCAGATGTTCAAGCTGGATTTAGAAAAAGCAGAGGAACCAGAGATCAAATTGCCAACATCTGTTGGCCCATCGAAAAAGCAAGAGAGTTCCAGAAAAACATCTATTTCTGCTTTATTGACTATGCCAAAGCCTTTGACTGTGTGGATCACAATAAACTGTGAAAAATTCTTAAAGGGATGGGAATACCACCTTACCTGCCTCCTGAGAAATCTGTATGCAGGTTAAGAAGCAACCATTAGAACTAAACATGGAACAACAGACTGGTTCCAAGTTGGGAAAGGAGAACATACAGGCTGTATATTGTCACCCTGCTTATTTAACTTACATGCAGTGTACATCATGAGAAATACTGGGCTGGATGAAGCACAAGCTGGAATCAAGATTACTTGGAGAAATATCAATAGCCTCAGTTATGCAGATGACACCACCCTTATGACAGAAAGAGAAGAGGAATTAAAGAGCCTCTTGATGAAAGTGAAAGAGGAGAGTGAAAATAGCTGGCTTAAAACTCAACATTCAGAAAACTAAGATCATGGCATCCGGTCCCATCGCTTCATGGCAAATAGATGGGGAAACAATGGAAACAGTGACAGACTTTATTTTGGGGGAGCTCCAAAAGAACAGATGGTAATTGCAGCCATGAAGTTAAAAGACGCCTGCTCCTTGGAAGAAAAAGCTATGACAAAACTAGATAGCATATTAAAAAGCAGAGACATTACTTTCTTGACAAAGGTCTATTTAGTTAAGGCTATGGTTTTTCCAGTAGTCATGTATGGATGTGAGAGTTGAACCATAAGGAAAGCTGAGTGCCAAAGAACTGATGCTTTTGAACTATGGTGTGGGAGAAGACTCTTGAGAGCCCCTTGGACTACAAGGAGATCCAACCAGTCCGTCCTAAAGGAAATCAGTCCAGAATATTCATTGGAAGGACTGATGCTAAAGCTGAAACTCCAACACTTTGGCCACCTGATATGAAGAACTGACTCATTTGTAAAGACCCTGATGCTGGGAAAGATTGAAGGTAGGAGGAGAAGGGGACAACAGAGGATGAGATGGTTGGATGGCATCACCGATTCGATGGACATGAGTTTGAGCAAGCTCCAGAAGTTGGTTATGGACAGGGACGCCTGGCGTGCTGCAGTTCATGGAGTTGCAAAGAGTCAGACATGACTGAGCAACTGAACTGAAAACACAAATTTTTAGAGTAAATTACATATCAAAGCAAAGAAATGAAACTCAACTCTGTTGGAATCTCTGCATGGCAATGTTACAATAAACACTTATTCATATACACACAACCTGAATGGTCAAAGTTTAAATGTTAAAATATCAAATTATGAAAACAATAGAGAAAATATAGATTCATATTTGATGCCTGAGAATAGTGAAGAATTGTGGTTTACAATTCTGGAAAGGAGAACATATTTATAAATATTCATAAATTTAAAGTTTAAACTCATGTATCTCATTTTGCTTATCAATAGGACAAAGGAAATGGGAAAAATTAGAACTCTCGTGTACTATTGGTGAAAGTAAAAGTTGCTATATCCTTTCAGGAGGATAATTTAGTAATATGAATAAATACATTTGTTCGTTCTATACAGACATTTTATTTATAGGGATTGATCCCAAAGAAGTAATTGTACAAGTGGAATGAGAAAGATGGGTGGGATGGGGGGAGTGGGCAAGGAGAGAGGAAAGGTATATCATAGCATCATTTATTGTAATTTGCATGACATCTTTAACTGCTGCTGTCCTTCAGCTTAACTCATTTCTGATGGTAAAGAAAGAAACCATTTAAGGGGAATTTATCAAGATAGCAGCATTAGGAGGACATGGAACTCACATCCCCCCATGAAAACATCAAAAATATATCCACATGTAGAATCCTCATTGAAAGCTAACTGGAAACCGGCAAAATTCTCCTGTGCAACCAAGGCTGTAAGAAAGGTCCACATCTGAAAGGACTCAGATAGGAACGGAAGAGAAGTAAGTGATCATGTCAAGACCTGTGCCCTTGGGAGTGGACCCAGAAGAAAAGGGAGATTACATGAGTAGACATCCATCCTGGGGGGTGAGCAATTCAAGCCATATATGATGTGCTCAGTCCCATCTGACTCTGTGACCCCATGGACTCTAGCCCGCCAGGTTCCTCTGTCCATGGGAATCTCCAGGCAAGAATACTGGAGTGGGTTGCCATGCCCTCCTCCAGGTGTCTGCCCAACTCAGGGATCGAACCCAGGTCCCCTGCATTGCAAGCAGATTCATTTCTGTCTCAGCCACCAGGGAAGCTACATATAGGGCGTCCCGGTCCTGGAGTTAAACACAGGTAGGGTGACCTCCCTTGGCTGGTTGGAGGGCCACTGTGACTAACAAGAAAGTTATGGAAAGCCTAGACTCATGAGGAGTCTGCAAGTGCTGGCTTACTCCAGAGACACGGCAGCGAGGGGGAATTGAGGACCACTCCAGTGGCCACCCAGTTTCCCGTGACCACCCCAGTACATGCCCCAGCCTGAACTGAGCAAATTCTCCAGCCCACTCTTACATTACCTTGCATTTCTGCACCAGAGCTCAAGAAGCCACAACCCAGGAGAGAGCTCAGCCACAGGCTGCAGAAATGACTCAGCTGGGGTAGTACCTGAGTGCAGTAGGGTGACCATTACGGCCTACCATTGAGCAGGCAGTGCATCATATGTGGTCCTGGTATCTCACAGCAGCAGGACCACACAGCCTGCAGCATGAAACACACAGACAGCCCATGTTGCATGGCTCCACAGCAGGGCGGGGTCGGCAGAGGCTGTGGGAAGTGATTGGCCATGAGCAACAAAAGAGACACAGATGCAATGGGGGCTGCCATAGCTGGTCCAAGAATAGGCAGTGCCTCAGAGGCAGCTCAGACCTCTGTCCATGGCTGGCCCACCGCAGCCTGTTCCCCATCATGAGCTGAGAGCCTGCACAGGTCCTTCTTGCTCCAGCACTGCTCCCAGCTGGGGCAAGGGTGCTGATGTTGGGAGAGCACACACTTAAAGGGAACAGAGTCAGCTCAGACCCCATCCTTGGAGCTTCTGCTCCATCAACTTGGGACTGGCCACGCACCACTCCCCACCCGCCCCCCGACCACCCGCAACAGAAAGCACTGGAGCAGAGGGGGAAACCCTGCCTCATACCTGCCCTAGCCTGGCCTGGGGATCCAGCTCCGGCCCCTTCATCTCCATCCAGCCCCATCTCCCACCAAGGTTACTTGTTTTCTGGTGGTTTTTACAGCTCTCTGTTCCTTTCTTCTTTGAGTTTCGTCCCTTGTGGTTTGATGAGCTTCTATAGTAGCACGCTTGTACTCCTTTCCTTCTGCTTTAGGGGAAATTCCATTTACTCTACAGATGTAGTAAGAAGATACACTGGTTCATCATGTCACACATGGAAGAGCAAACCCCACTATTAACAGCTCTGCATCCAGTACACTAATCTGGAATTGAATTCACGGAACTTGGAAAAGGAAGTGAAAATGGCCACTTCTTAGATGTCACACAGATGACACAAATGCTGAAGTGGTTCTGAACACATCCCAGGTAACAGAAGCATTATTTTCCAAAGCTTCTCAAAGGCTCCTCCTTTTGTGAGCCAGGATAAACATCGTGAAGCATGTAGAGAGCTCTCTCACTGATGGAGAGAGATCTTCGAAGGATTACAGGCCTGTGTATCATAATTTTCATTTCTTTCCTCAACCATATCAAACATGACAGTAACAATGAGCTGAAGGGAAAAAGGGTCCCAAGTGTTTTGGCATCTTTTCAGTATCGAAGGTCAACCACATAGCAGTGAGCCAGAATGCACTGTGAACCGACATATGGCATTTGTTTGGGAGAGGAGAGGGTGGGAGGATGAGTGTCCTGTTTTCCGGCTGCCTTCTAAAGTCAGCCTGGATGTCTGTAAAATCTTACTGCATCTTATGTAGCCTTCTAATCATTTTCTTTCTAAGTTCTCTCGGATATCTTAAGAACCAAGAAGACACAACTCTAGGAAACATGTGCCTCCTGACCGTGCTGGGTCTCTGGCAAAGTAAAGTGGAGGGTTTAATTGCATCAGGAGTGAATAAATGCACTGATTCAGGACTAAAGTCCGAACACGAGGGCAAACAAACAAGAGACAAGGCATAACTCTATGGTAAGGTTATAGCTTATGGAAAATGTAACACTGAGGTCACTCTTAATATTTTTAGAGTTAACTGTGCTCTGATGCTAAAATGGCAACCCACTCCAGTATTCTTGCCTGGAGAATCCCATGGACAGAGGAGCCTGGTATGCTACAGTCCACGGGGTCGCAAAGAGTCGGACATGACTGAGCGACTTCGCTTTCGCTATACCTATCAGTAGTTGCTTCCCTGGTGGCTCAGAGGTTAAAGCATCTGCCTGCAATGCAAGAGACCGGGGTTCGATCCCTGAGTCAGGAAGATCCCCTAGAGAAGGAAATGGCAACCCACTCCAGTATTCTTGCCTGGAGAATCCCATGGAGGGAGGAGCCTAGTAGGCTACAGTCTGTGGGGTTGCAAAGAGTCAGACACGACTGAGCACTTTCACTTTCATACCTATCAGCGTGCTCTTATGTTAAAGAAATCGGCTGAGCACAGCCAATTCTGTGTACACAAAGACCACACATATGTACTTCAAAAGGTTTGGAAGGTAGAGGAAAGACCAAATATCAGTCAAGAACTTGCGCAGTTTTAAATTATAGAAACCCAACTCCAACAAGCATATCTTAAAGCAGGAAAGGAGTTCTGTTGGAAAATTGAGGTGCAGAGGTGCCATTCTGTCTGTAAGGACTCATCCTTAACTGTGCCTGTCCATCACTCTGCTCCCTTTAGCTCCCGGTCTCCTTGGGAGGCGGCATTGCTTTCCCTCCTCTTCGTGGGCTACTCCCACATGGCCAGAACAAGGAAGATTTAGCTCTGGACTTGGGTTCCCATGGCTTAAAATCCAAGATGAAAATGAAGAAAGAAATTCTCCTTCTTCAGTATCCATACATAATTCCAGAGAAGTTCTCTGGGTGTTGGGCTTGGGTACAGTGCCCATACCTGAGTCTTTTATCCTGGCCAGGTAGAAGAGGTGTTCTGGTTAGCCAGCTCTAGATCAGCAGCCAGGAGGAAAAGGTGCTGTGATTGGCCAGACTATTAAGACAAGATAGTGTGGAAAGAGTAAGTTTCTCCAGAGAAGTGAGGGTACTGTACTTCCAGAAGAAGAATAAAGTGATGCAAGGAAGATAAGTAGCAAATGCCTTCTAGAATACCCAAACATTACCCCAACACTGTCCCCTCTTCCCTTGACCTATGCTTCCATGTTACTTGAAATCCTTGTTGTATTCTTTTGTTCAACAGTGTACAAAAGAAATACAGATGATTCATAGAGAGGTATATTACATATGAAGCAAAACTTGCAGAGCTGACAAGTGAAATGACAAACCCAAGCCTATAAACAAATAAATAAAAATTGATCACAAAATAAAACTTTTATATGAACTGAGCTTTAAATTAAGGAAGAGTTAGATATATAATGTTTGAAAGCATAAAGAACAGCTTATTTTTAAAGCAAGCTATAAATGAATATAAAGCTATATTGAAACAATATATCAAAAGGCAGCTCCTGAGGTTTGGGAAAAAAATATACAAGTAGAATGCATAGCTACAGGCTTGCCTTTTCAAGCAGAAATTCTTTGACTAGCCATTAAAAAGTGTCTCTTGTTTACTTGGAGAAGACCAGGTCACTATAGTAATAGATGGAGTCCAATATAGCACTTCATCCATAAAGTGGGGTATAAGCCACCAAGGCTTTATCCATCAAAAAATGACCTCATCTGTAAAAAATTACCAGTGACTTGCAAAAAAAACAAACAACAAAATTGCGAGTTTGTAGCAGGTGTAGTACTTAAGAGACAGAACCAAAGGATTTTCCTTTCTGCCCATGGTAAAAATTGAGGCCTCATCCTGACTTCTGATCTTTACCCTCCCTTCCCATTTGTAGGACCAGGAATTTGCCTTGCTCTAGCTCAGCGTCTCATACTTTGCCAATGACATGGCAGAGTTGGAGTTCCCAGACCCCTTGCAGAGTTGCGGTCTACAGTATTTATTTTCTGATTTTAGGTGTCAGCTTTTGAGGGGAAAACCCCTAGGTGAGGAAGTTGTATTTCTGACCGGGAATCAGAGAGCCTCTTAACCAGGGCTTCAGTTGGAACCAGCCCAGCCAGGCTTGTTTAGGAAATGAGAAAGATTCAGGAGCCTACTCAGTAGAAAAAAGTTTCTATGTCAAGGTGGTTAATGTTCCATTATCCGCATCCATATATCTACTTAAAAGTTTGCCGGAGTAATGTTTGGTTTTCCAGTGTTTGAGCAATTAGAACATAGAGAAAAGAAGAAGATCAGCCAAACAACCCCTGTAAACATTTTGACATGTGTCATCCAGGACTTTATTCCTATGTAAATATGAAATGTAAATGTTCTCTTACAGCAATAATTTTGTTTTAAACAAGTAATACAAATTACCTGATTTTTTTAAACTTAATGTATTAGAAAGATGTTTCACCATTTAAATATATTCTCTGTCACTTTAATCTCTTATAGAATTCCAACATCAAATATATGTTTTATGTAGATATATATAGTGAAGAGTTCATGTTTATCATTTAAGTATTTCTTATATTTTAATCTGTTATGTAGCACTAATATCACATATCCATGTAATATCACACATCACATCATGTGTAAATGAAGATTTTAGATTATTTCATTTCTTGTGGCTCTAAGTAACTCTTTGATAACATCCTTATAAACTATGTTTATTTCCTTTGATTCAATTCCTAGAGATACAATTGCTAAGTTTAAAGTGTTTCCGGAATCTTTAAGGTTTGAATTGTTAGACAAAGTGTCACCCAGAAAGGTAGAAAAGTTTCATTAATTTTTAGAATTTCTGACGTTGTAAAGTGGATGGGGGCAATATGATCACCATATTATCTTTTCTTTAAAGGCATTTTGCAATAGATGCCTTTTGCATCTTGCAATAGATGGAACTGCATCTTGCAGATTGCATCTTGCAATAGATGGAACTGAACATGGTATTATAGTTTAAGTTGCAGTGGGTTTTTTTTTTTTTCTTTCTTAGTGGCACAATAAGCGACAGCATAGCCATGCATCAGTGGCATCTTAGATTCAGTGAAATACGGTGTTCAGTCTAAGCAGTTTTAAGTTTTGGGCCAGCTTTCTTGCCACCCACCGAGCTTCTGGGACCAGTTGCCCTTGCTAACTACTTAGAGTGTGCTCAAAGTATGTAAATTCAATTCAACTTTCATTCAAGTCGCTGTGCATATGGCTCAGGGAATACAAAAACGAGCATGACAGTGCTGAGAAAAACTTAATTAGGAAGGTCACCGCATAAAAGCCATACAATGAATTTTACCTCCAAACCTTTGTGCAATGAGACAGGATATAAATAAATAAAAACATTAGCTACACAGAAGCCAAAGAGACATGAATTTTAGGGCATCTCTTCCATGTGCTGCCTTTATGGATGCAGGTAACAAAAGAGCTTTTCTGAGCATTTCCTTGGAACCATCCTGTTCCTGAAGACGGAAATGCTGCTCAGTGTCCCTCACAGGGTTTCTCCTTTCCTCACAATCTGACCTGCTCAGCCCTCAGAACTCCACGCGGAGGCCACCTCCCCTGGGACGTTACGCTGGCTCCAGCTCTTTCTTCCTGTCTCCCTGCCTTCTGTCAGTGTTGCTTCCACAGTACTTACACACTCAGCACCACACATCATAGTAACCTACGTAGACATTGTAAGGAATGGGGGAGTGGTGTAACCTGGCATTCAGAAGCCAGAGTCTCGAGGTAAGATGACTTCAGCTCAATGCCGGCTCTGCCACATGTAACCTAGCCATCTGGGGGCAAGTTACTAGGAACCACTCTTAAATCTCTTTCTTCTTCCCTGCTAATTGAAGTCGATATTGCCTGTTTCAAAGGGTTGTTCAGAGGGTCAACTCTAACAAAACCTATGAAGCCTTTAGCACAGGTGCTGGCCACTGGAAAACATTGAAAAAAGCATTAACTTACAGGCTATCTATTTCCCTTGGCCAACCAATGACCTTTACGAGAACAAGAAGTATATGTCCTTTATCTCCATGGTCCCAGTTACCTGGCATGGAGTAAATTCTCAATACTAGTGGTTTACAGTGCTTCTACAGAAACACCAAGCCCACAGCCGTAGGGGCTAAAAGAGATGAGATAATAGCCTTTTCTTTTCAGCTCAAAAGAGCTTTTTTTTTTTTGCTTGGTCAGCGAGTGCCTTCCTACTATCTATCAGTCTATTGAGAGAGGTTTTGTTTGTTTGAGCCTAGTGATGTGAAAAGCAATGGATAGGGCTGTAAGAATCTCAATAGACCCATCTTTCTTTTAGAAACCATTCATAATAATAACTGTCTGGCTTGTCTTATTTTTTCCCCTACTTACCAGGAATCTTAAAGTGATAACAAAAAGAAGCCATTTCATGTATTAGGAATAGTTGGATGCAGTCATTAGGTTTATTTCATTTACTTCCTGTGTCCACTCAGCAGGGGGTGTGATGGTAGTCTGAGGATCTTATGAAATAGCATGAATGATCGGGACAATGAGTGTGATCGTGGGTGGACGCAATACCTACAATGATGTTCAGTCAATGCGCTTCATGCTTATTTTGGGAAAGCGTTGCTCTCTTGGAACTAAAGACTAACCTTTTATAAAGAATAAGTAACTGAGTCATATCAGGATGTTAGCCCACCCCAAAATGTCAGCACACCTAGCCTCACTGATGCCTAAGATGATGATAATAGTGCTTACTTTCTCTGAGAGATTATTCCTTATAGAAGTGCCATTGTACTTGACCATCATAAAGCAAACGGCTGGAGCTCTCATTTATTGACTACTCTCATCTACCAGATAGAGACATGTTCCATCAGTTAATTTTCCAAGAAGTCCTATGAAGTAGGTATTATATCCCTATTAAATGAATAAGGAGGCTTAGAAGGGAAGTCATTCATCCTAGGTGCTGGGAAAGGTCAGCACTGTGGATCTAGCCCAGCTCTATCTGATCCTAAGCCTGTGCAGACCTCAGAAGTCAGGACTCAATCCTCATGACTCTAAGATTTGCTTAGTCTTCTAACCAGGTTTTCTACCCTCCTCTTCCAGATTTTACATCTAATGTATATCAGACTTCTGTTAGTTACTCCAACATACCATTAGAACACTTTTTTCCCTCCTCTCCTTCCCCTCTTTTTTTTTTTTTTTGAATCCTTCTTTACCTGGCTCACACTTGTGGGCCTCAGCTGAAATGCCACTTCCTCAGAGAATTTATTTCCTGACAGTTCAGGATCATCCTCAGATATTGTCGGATCAGCCCCTAAGTGCTGCCGAAGCTACCTGACCTTCACCCCTGTTAGCATGTATCATACAGAGCAGTTATGTCTGGTGGAATTGTTCACATCCTTCGTTAGACTGCAAGAAGCGCAAGAACTGGGCTTCCCTGGTGGCTCAGATGGTCAAGAATCTGCCTCAATATGGCAGATCAAGGTTTGATCCCTGGGTCAGGAAGATCCCCTGGAGAAGGGAAAGGCTACCCACTCCAGGATTCTTGCCAGGAGAGTTCCATGGACAGAGTTCCTGGGGTCACAGAGTCGGACACGACTGAGCGACTTTGAGAGAGAGATGGAGCACAGGAACTGGTGTAAGTCTGTCTGGTTTACTGTTGCACCGTCAGTGCCCAGCATCTAGTAGGAGTTCAATACATAACAGTAGAACAAAAGCATAAAAGCATGAATGAATTGATGGTAACTGGTAGAGTAGGAATGCGTTGCGGTAGGGAAGTGATGACTTCCCATCTGTTTTTCTACACCAAAGACAAGTCCTGCCTTTCCACCATTCCGTATCCAGGCCAGCCCTGCCTGGTTACGAACATTACCAATTAGTGAGCTGGTTCACCTTAACAATACCTCTGACTCCTAAAAAAAAAAAAAATTGTTCTCTTCTCCGATTTCTGTTTCAGCTTTGATGAAATAAGATCCAAGTTTCAAATATTTGGTTTTAAAATTTGAGCTACAGTGAAACAAAGACAAGTTGTAGGTGTACAACCTTGTTTGAGGCCCCAAGTCACCCCTGACCACCCCCCCCACACACGTACACACTCTTTTCCCACCTCACTTGTGAAAGGTCACTCCTTCTAATTCCTCATGGGTTCTGTTTTTCACAATAAGCCACACGCTCCTAGTTGACATGTATTTCACTTTGCTTGTATTTGGATGCTTGGAAATCTGCCTGAAGTAGAAATTTCAGAACCAAACAAAGCAACCACTAATACCGTCACTAGTACAGTTGATAATAAGGGTTTTTTCCTTTCATTTTCCCCCAAGAAAAAGGCACCATAGCCAAAGTGCTTATCTGATAGAAAATGAAAAAAAAAAAATCCTCTCAAATAATCATAAAAAGCCTTTTGATTTAAGAGAAATAATTAAGGTGAGGTTTGACCTGCTCGCTAATCAGAGGATTCGGTTCCCAGAACAGAGTCTTTGTGCTTGTCTACTTAACCAAAGAGCGACTCGGGCATTCATCCAGAGTACTCCTCAAGGATCTAATATGTTAATTGAAAAAAAAAATCTTAGGAAGTAACTTTACAAGCAAACAATTCATCCAATTGGAAACACATGAGATTACCTTCCAATCCCTTTTACTTGAAATCTGAGCTGTTGAAGGATATTTTTTTTTTAATCAGAATTTTTCAAAGAACAAACAGAATTTGTTATAATTCCAAAGTAGAATACAATTAGCTTTAATTAAAACAGCATACGATATAATTCGCACATGGGCATTTTAACATGCTTAATGCTGTTACAAGTAAGGAAGCACCATTTTCTAAGCAGTCCTTCCAGATTCTCAAGGTCATTTTCATACCTTCACAGTGGTAATATCTCTGGTGGATTTAGCTTTCTCTGCCTGGCCCCCTCCTAAAGTGACTCTCTGGATGTACTTCAGCAGGAAGTATCTCTTGGCATGTACTGGGTGGTTAGTTTTCCTTTCCTCACTGCTCTATGATTTTCTTTATCATAATCATGAATGTGGTGCTCCTAAAGAAGATCTCAGATGGGAGGAAAGGATGTAGCCAGCTAGACCTCTAGACTTTTTGAAAAATATTTATTTATTTGGCCATGCTGGGTCTTAGTTGCAGCACACAGGATCTTTTTAGTTGTGACATGCAGGATCTTTAGTTGCAACATGTGGGATCTAGTTCCTTGACCAGGGATTGAATAAGAGACCTCTGCATTGGGAGCACAGATTCTGAGTGACTGGACCACCAGCAAGGTCCCTGGACTTCTAAACTTTTCAGTCTCTTCCTAGCATCTATTATCCAAAGATTTAATATCTTAGATAATTGAACTGATCCTGTAAAACCAGGATGGAACATTGAGAGACAGACTGATCAACTGATAAGCTCTAAAACACAAAAGGATTTGAATACGAGAATCCTGATTTCCTGGAGATGATTGTGAAATAATATAAGAAAAGCAGAAATGGAGTGACTTGGTGTGACTAGTTCCTGAATGAATGGGTAGAGCCAGTCCAAACAACTGAGTACAGACACACAAAGAAAGGTCCAAAGAGTTTGGAACTCTGCTGATGGCTTGTGAAGAAGGGCAGGAAATATACTGGATTGTTGTTAATGACCCGCTCAGGTGGTAGAAAAGAATTGAGATGAATCCATTGACACCCTTGTGGAAAACAGAATGCACACACATATACACACCCATGAATCAATGCATACACACAGGTGTACACACAAACACACAAGTTCTCTTCTAGATGATAGATTACATTAATGACTTAAAGAAGTAACTTCTTTACTAGTTAGTCATTAAGATAATTAAGATCTGCTTCTCGTTTATAGTCAAATTTCAGTTATTCATGATAAAGCAAGCTAAGGTGGGAAGAATGAAAACCTACAGAGGATTCTTAAACCTCACCTTGGACAGTTTCTTTCTATCATCCTTTCTACCATCCACCCAGGCTTTTCCCAAACCTGCTAATGAGGAGCTAAAAGTGGCCTCAAGTTTCTCCCCTACGCCTACCCCCTACTAGAGCTGCTAAGAATAATGAGATGTCTCAAAAGCCAAGAACCTGAAAAAGGAAGATGATGTGTCATCTTCCTCTGGGTAAATCCCTGTAAGGCCAACAGCCCCTGAATCTTTGAATTGGTGCCTTATGGTACCCCTGACTGGGCTGAGATCAGTCAAGAAAACGCTGCTTTAGAAAGAATAAATGATAGATAGTATTTCCTTTTTTTTTTTTTTAACTTTTATTGGAGTATAGTTGCTTTACAATGCTGCACAGGAAAGTGAGTCAGCTATGCATATCCATGTATGCCCCCTTTTTTGTATTTCCTTCCCATTTAAGTCACCACAGAGCACTGAGAAGAGTTCCCTGTGATATACAGTAGGTTCTCACTAGTTACCTATTTTATACATAGTATCAAGAACGTTTGTTTGAGCCCTCTGAGCTTCTCTGGCAGGTATGGGGTTTGATTCGAAATGCAGTTTTGCCCCTCCTACCGTCTTGTTGGGGCTCCTCCTTTGTGCTTGGATGTGGGGTATCTTTTTTTGGTGGGATCCAGCATTCTCCTGTCAGTGGTTATTCAGTAGTGAGTTGCAACTTTGGAGTTCTTGCAGGAAAAGATGAGTGCACGTTCTTCTACTCCAGCATCTTGTGATGTCATACAAGAGTTTGCTGAAGAATCAGATGTGCCTTCTCAGGGCCCAGGTGGAAAGAGCCTACAAAGGGCAGGCCTGAGGGCCCTGGCAGGAAGTTCTTCAGATGCTGTCTTTTGGGCAATAATGTATATGTGTCAATAATGAATATGTGTCAATCCTAATCTCCCAGTTCATCCCACTCCCCTTTCCTCCTTGGTTCGTTCTTTACATCTGTGGCTCTATTTCTTCTTCGTAGATAAGATCATCTATACCAACTTTTTCAGATTCCACATATACGCATTGATATATGATACTTGTTTTTCTCCTTCTGAATTACTTCACTCTGTATGAGAGTATTTTTGAATATTTCCAAGGAGGCCTGCTGTGAGCAAGCATTCTTGTTAAGAAATTTTGTCTGAAGCTACAAGGTCAGCCATCCTCTCACTTTGCTTTCCCATTGTGGAGCAGAAGAATAACAAACAGGTCCGTTCTACATTCAAAAGCATTAAGATGGGGAACAAAGGCACGCCCACACAAAACAATGTCATCACATTGTCACTTGCCCGTGTGTTATTGCACAAGGATCTGGTTTGAGTTACAGAGATATCACTTTCTCCTCCTTTCAACTATTGTTACTGAGAAGAGCACTAAAAATAATTATCCTTGGCACAAAAGGAACAAAATTTTCAGGCTAGTTTGACAAGGTCAAATGAATGCCAGTGAAAATTTATATTCACTGGCCATATGCATACGGTTTTATGTCTGGAAAAGAACTTAATTATGGTATTGTGAGTAATTGAGCTTCTCCAAGGTAAATGTGTGGTATTTGCTGAGCATTTTCCTGGATGTTTAGTTGGACCCAGGAGACGTGTCTCTATCCTCCAAGAAGAGAGAGATGGAAAAAGAATACAAGAGAGAATTTTTAGACTCGTGTCAACTGAGAGAAGTGAGTGTAGGCTTTGACAAGGATGAGAGCATTAGGGTCAGAGGAAAACACAGTATCATTAAGACCCAGGTATGGACCTTTACTCCTGAATTTCTATTTCCTTTTCTTTTATCCTCTGAGTTGATTATATTCATATCCACCTTAACCCCACTGCCCTTTTTAATGAGTAGTTGAGAAGAGCACTGGTCACCACCCTTACCTGGAAACCTATTCAAAACAGTCTGGTCAATTCCTCCTGAATCCCAGGAATGATAGTTGCATCTCCCTTCCTCTCCAGACCACTGGGTCATTGTTAGAATCCCTCTAGAACCACTCTCCTTCCCCTCCTCCCCTCAGAAAGGATTGTAAGTTGAGAGGTCATCCCCCAAATAAAAGCCCAGAAGTGTTGGTGCTATTTAAAGCAATGGAGACACTATCTCTCTCCTATCTTCCCCATGATCGGCCACATGGATGTTTCATCCAGTCCTGACCAAGCCAAGCTCATGTCTGCCTTTATACCTCTGCCCTTGTTCCCTCTGCTGTGATGCTATCTCCAGAAAAATGGTGGCTTGACAATGGATCCTAAACTGTTCAACTCTCAGTATAAGTTGCCCCTCTTCTGAAAAGCCTTCTGGACTACCCAACATAAAGCAACCCTCCACTCTTCTCCATCACATTGCCCTGGTTTACTTTCTTCATACTCCCGTCATCATTAGAAAATGTTCATTCATTAGTTTTCCTGTCTCTTTCCTCTAGAACATCAGGGCCGTAAGGACAGGAGCCAATTTCTACTTTTGTATCTCCAGCATCTAAGATAATATCGGCCAGAACACAGGCATTCAAATGGATGTTTAGTTTAAAAACTTGTGTTGTTCAGTCACTAAGTGATGTCCAACTCTTTGTGACCCCGTGAACTGCAGCATGCCAGGCTTCCCTGTCCTTTACTATCTCCGTGAGTTTGCTCAAACTCATGTCCATTGAGTCAGTGATGCCATCCAACCATCTCATCCTCTGTCACTCCCTTCTCCTCTTACCCTCGATCTTACTTGTGGGAATGCTTATTATTCTAGACACTACCATATTATCTTATTTCATCTTCACCCAAAAATGTGATATAGCTACCATCCCCACTTAAAGATAAAAGAACTACAGCTTAGAAACACAAAGAATTCTTATAAATGACAAAGCCAAACTACAAACTCAGGTGTCTGTCTTCAGAGCCCACACTCACAACTGCTCTTCATTTTACTTATGCATGGTAATATAGAAACTTTTTTTGGAAGTTTGAGATTATGTCCAAAAGAAATTAAGTTTTTATTGGACAATTCTAAATAAAATTAAGTTTTTATTGAACTTAATTCTAATACAGTTTTTATTGAACTTAATTCTAATAAAAATTAAGTTTTTATTGAAAATTCTAGTTTCACATTAAGGCACTTGGAAGCTGCCACTCCACCATAACAGTAAGAACAGAGCTGAACAGACTGAAAAATCAACTCTTCTTAGATCTGTAAGAGAAGGGAGGGCACAGGGAAAACTGCTGTCCCTGAGACTGGAGAGACAGGTGAACACCAGAAATCTTGGCTTACCGGAAACTGCTTTGAGAACCAGTGCCAGGGTAGAAGGGGCTGCCAAGTGACTCAGTGGTAAAGAATCCAGCTGCCAATACAGGAGTCACGGGAGACATGGGTTCAATCCCTGGGTCAGGAAGATTCCTTGGAGAAGGAAATGACAATCCACTCTGGTATTCTTGCCTGCGAAATCCCATGGACAGAGAAACCTACCAGGCTACAGTCCAAGGGGTCAAAAAGAGTTGGATACACCTGAGCGGCTAAGCACGCATGCCAGGGTAGAAAAATCTGAATTTTAATGGATGAATTACTGGAGGTTCAGTGTGGATAGCTCTAAGAGTTAAAAACACCAAGGGAACCTTATCACAGAAGGGCCCACAGTTTTGTGAAATTTACCTCCAAGAGGTCAACTGAGCTCTCACAGTAAATTTCAGAGAAAAATTCCCTGTACTTCTAGCAGGACAATGGGAAAAGGAACCATTTTGAAATATGACAGAGCCTTCTATTCTTTTTAACACGGCCTGCCCTCAGGAGGAACTATTAAATATACCCTAACATACTGGGGTTTTATCAGAGACTAACAGACATGGAGGAAGGGAAATACCCAATTCCCCCAACTCTGACTTTTCACATGGGAGGAGAAGTTTCCACCCAACCCCAGCCTACTCTAGCTATCCTGTCCTGGTGAAGGGGAGATAAAAAACAGTGGGGAAAACATATGAAGTTCACAGTCCAGAGGCATAGCCTGATTAAAAGACAGAGACCTAATCATAGGACACTAAAATATGTCCCCATTCCTCCCATCTTTCCATTACATTAGTAAAGGTCCATTTATAACAGTTCCTTTCACCCAGTACATTATGCTCAGCTACCAAGAAAAAATTGCAAGATGTAGTAAAAGGCAAAAAAAAAAAATTTTTTTTTGAAGAAGCAGAGCAAGCACCAGAGCCAGATATGGCAGAGATGTTGAAATGATCAGACTGGGAATTTAGAACAACTATGATTAATATGCTAAGAGTGATAATGGATAAAGTAGACAGCATGCAAGAACAGATGGGCAATGTAAGCAGAGAGATGGAAATTCTAAGAAAGAATCAAAAAGAAATGATAAACATAAACACTGTAATAGAAATGAAGAGTGTTTGTGATGGGCTTCTTAGGAAACGGGGTACAGCTATGGGAAGATCTCTGTGCTAAAGGACAAGTTAATAGAACCCTGACAGTTAAAAGCAAAGAAAACAAAGACTGAAAAAACAGAATATTCAAGGATTTTGGAACAACCATGAAAGGTATAACATACATACGTGTGATGGAATTAACGAAAGAAGAGGAGAGAAAGGAACAGAAGAAAAATTTGAAACAATAATGACTAAAAACTTCCCCAAATTAGTGTCAGAAACTAAACCACAAAACCAGGAAGCCTAGAGAATGACAAGGAAGATAAATGCCAAAAACCCTACACCTAGGCACATAATTTTTCACACTTTGGAAAATTCAAGATAAAGAAAGTAATCCTGAAAGAAGCCAGAGATAAATAAAGTTAAGCCCATTTTTTGCCTGCAAGATTTCTCAGAACCTTTAATATGCTAATGTATCCCAGGACTTGCCAAGATGAGGATTATAATATCCTGTTTAATTTTTTTAATCACTGACTCTTCTTTTCATGCAAGTTCTCTAGACATTTGTTTTAACTGTTTTATTCCTAAAGTTTTTTGGGGAATTGTTCTCACTTCCTGTCCTTATCTTCAAGAACACCTACCTATATCAGGACCATGGATCCACCACTGATTCATTCGTTCAACACATATTTTTTAGATACCTATTATGTACCAGGCATTTATCTATAATAATGTGAAATAATGTATCAATGAACAAAACAAAAATTTCTGCTCTTTTTGCATTGCATTCTAGAGAGGGGGAAAGACAGATTATAAACAATAAGGATAATAAAGAAGTAAATTCGCCAGGACATGGAAGCAACCTAGATGTCCATCAGCAGACGAATGGATAAGAAAGCTATGGTACATATACACAATGGAATATTACTCAGCCATTAAAAAGAATACATTTGAATCAGTTCTAATGAGATGGATGAAACTGGAGCCCATTATACAGAGTGAAGTAAGCCAGAAAGATAAACACCAATACAGTATACTAACGCAAATATATGGAATTTAGAAAGATGGTAATGATAACCCTATATGCAAGACAGAAAAAGAGACACAGATGTATAGAACAGGCTTTTGGACTCTGTGGGAGAAGGCGAGGGTGGGATGATCTGAGAGAATAGCATTGAAACATGTATATTATCAAGTGTGAAACAGATCACCAGCCCAGGTTGGATGCATGAGACAAGTGCTCAGGGCTGGTGCACTGGGATAACCCAGAGGGATGGGATGGGGAAGGAGGTGGGAGGGGGGGTTCAGGATAGGGAACACATGTAAATCCATGGCTGATTCATGTCAATGTATGGCAAAAACCACTACAATATTGTAAAGTAATTAGCCTCCAACTAATAAAAATAAATGAAAAACTAGTAATAAAAAAATAAGTAAATTCTATCACACAGTAAATGGAAAGAACTCTAGGGAAAGAAACGAGAATGTAGAAAAAGGTGAGATGGGTGTGAAAGAAGGACAAGAAGGAAGAGTGAGGGAGCAGTGGGTGGGAAGGAAAGGTTTGCAGTGTGAAATAGGGTGATCAGGTGGGCTTCATTGAGGAGGTAGCATTTGAGCAAAATGTTGGAAGTGAATGTCACATGGACATCCAAGGTATAAGCATTTTGGAAAGAGGAAACTGCAAATGCAAAATCTTCAAAAAGCCAGTATAGTGTTTTCAAGAAGCATCAAGAAGGCCAGCAGGCCTCAAAAGTAGTAACAGGCTGTATAGTGAAAGATGAGATCAGTGCGTATAAGCACATACTGTGTGGGCTTTACTGGTGGCTCAGGTATTAAAGAATCTGCCTGCAGTACAGGAGACCCAGGTTCAATCCCTGTGTTGGGAAGACCTTTGTAAGTCATTAAAAAGCATTTTGTCCTAAGTGAAATGGGAGCCACTGGAGTATTTTGGACAGAAGAGTGGCACAATCAGCCTTAATTTTGAAGAACGTCCTTCTGGCCACTATGTTGAATATAGAATACCTGGGATCATGGGTCACTCTGGACCACTATGTTGGGTATAGAATATAAAAAAGTCAAATTTATAAGTAGTCGATTCAGTTGCAACAATCCTGTGAGAGACGTTGTATCTCAGACCAGGATGGTAGCAGTGCCAGAGGTAAGGCGGCAGAGTGTTCTGATCTATTTTTGAAGGCAGAGCCAATAGGATTCCCTGATGGTGTGAGAAAGAATGAGAAGAACCAAGGATGGCTCTTAAGATTTTGTTCTGAACATCTGTGAGAATAAATTGAATGTCAATCAAGATGGGCAAATCCTAGCAGGATGAAGGAGATTCTAAGTGGGAAATCTGAAGTTGAGTTTTGGGCGTGGTCACTTGGAGATGTCCTTAAGACTTCTAAGTGGAGATGATGTATAGGTAGTTGGAGTTTGGGAGAGATCTAGTCTAAAAATATAAGTTTGAGAAGAGCCAATAAGTGGATTGGATTTAAAATCATGATATCTTAACACATTGTTAATCAACTATACTCCAATATAAAATAAAAAGTTTTTAAAAATCTTGAGAATATAAGAAATCATCAAGGGAGTAAGTGCAGAAGCTAGAGGAAAAACTGAACCAAACGAGCTAAGCCTAAGACCCAAATAGAAAAGGATACCAAATCCAGTCTTGACTTGTGAGTGAAAGCAGAACAGGTAGGTGAAGAATTACAGTCTTCAGCTTTGGAGACTTCAACTTACAACTAAGCAACCTCATCTCCTGAACCATCTGAGTGCTTGAGGAGTTCTGCCTAGAGTTCTGCTTGAGGAGGGTTCTGGGGCCATGTCTGGGTTTAGTGGGGAAGAAAATTGCTATTGATTAGTGATGTCTGCTGCAGTTGCGGAGCATTGAGTGACAGCAAATAAGGCAGTATCAGATAACTGTCAGTCTTCGCCTAGAGGAAAGGCCATGGGCCTAAGACTAGATCAAGTGGTGTTTGGAGGGTTTACTGAATGTTGCAAGTCAGTTTGTGGGGTTTATAGCAATAGCAGTATATAACTTATTGCTGAAATTATCTTAAATATTTAAGAAAGATTTTATTGCTCTTGAGCCATTAGCATTTATTGGGCCTAAGTGTGTGAAACAGGATCCATACGAGAAGAAGAGAGAAAAAGAAAATCTATAATAAGCAGGATGATCTACATAATTTGTGGACTCAAGACACAAGTGTACAAAGTCAAACCCAAGGGAGAGTTGAACATTTGGCTGTGGCTCTGCGAGGAAGCTGGGCAAATCCTCTCCCTAAAATGCAATCAAAATGCTGGAAAATTTTAACAAATACAACCATTTAGTGCTTTGGAAATCAACCAAAGACATACAACAATCTGAGAAGTGTCCATGCTTTAAAAACCACTGAACTTCACACATAAAGAGTAGAAATCTATGAAGTTCTGACCCCAAGGCTTCTTTCATCAGCCTCACCCCACCTTGTTGGTTCTGCCAAGCTAAAGAAATCCATGATGACCAGGAGCTTCTCTGTCAATGTTGAGGAGACTCACCCAATTTGGAAAGGTGGGCAATATGCACACTCAGCAAAGCTGTCAATAGAAATTATAATCTCAGGGGTGGGTCGCTGGGGAAGATCACAAGCTCCGCCAGCCTGAGGTTGTACTTGTAGGCAGGAACAGCATATTCCTGGCTGAGGCTGTGATGTGTACGGCGGACACTGAAGATGGCACAAGCCCTTCACACACTTCTGGTTGATCCTAGGCCTGAATGCGCAAGCAGAGAAGACTTGAAAGAGTCCAGCAGAAATTAAAACCCACAGAGGCTTGAAAACAGCCTGAACTTTAAGTGTGCTTCCCTACCCGCAGATACAACAGCAAAGGAAGGAAACCTCTAGGGTTTGAGGTGTTTGAGCACAGCTGATATGCAGTCATTAGCTGAGCACTAAGCTCTATAGACACAGAAGCAACTTCTGCAAACCAGGTTTAAAAATAAAATGAAGCATCTATATTTAAACCAACAACAACAGCAGCCTCAACCTAGCAGGGGCATTGGTGACCACAGAGGAAACATTTCACAGATTTAGTTCAGGTAAGTTACTAGACAAATAAAACCAGCAACAACAACCTCCGAGGGGAAAAATACCAGAATTCAGAATAGTTGTAATATATTATCCAGAATGCTCTACTTTTAAGAGAAAATATGAGACATGCCAAGAAATAAGAATGTGTGGTCTGTACTCAGGGGAAAAAGTCAGTTAATAGACATTTTCTCTCAATGTTACCAGATATTGGCAGACAAAATCTTCAAAGCAATTACTGCAAATATGTTTAAAGAACCAAAGGAAACCATGTTTAAAGAATTCAAGGAAAGTGTGGCAACAATAGATGAACAAATAGAGATTCTTAATAAGGATACATAAAATATTTTTAAGGTACCAAGTGGAAATTCTGTAGCTGAAGAGTACAATAACTGTAAAAATTCACTAAAGGGGCTCAATAGCAGGTTTGAGAGAGCAGAAGAAACAGTGAACTGTAAATCAATAGAAATTACCCAACCTGAAGAATAGAGAAAAAAGACTGAAGTAAAATATGCAGAGCTTCAGAAACCTATACCTTGAAAGATCAAGCGCAGCAACATCTGTGAACTGGGACTCTATCAGGGAGAAAAGAGGAGACAGAAAGATTACTTGAACAAATAATGGCCCTAAACTTCCATATTTGATTTTTTAAAAGTGTTACTCTACACATCTGAGTTCAACAAAAGCTCAAAATGATAAATACAAATAGATCCACACCTTGCCACATCATAGTCAAGTTGTTGTAGCCTAAACCAACAAAAAGTCATGAAAGCAGCAAGAGAACAACCACTCATCATATATAAGCAAGCATCAATACAATTAATAACTGGCTTCTTACCTAAAGCCATGGAGGCCAGAAGGCAGTGGAATGACATATTCAGAGTGCATCCAAAAAAATGCCATCAAACAAATATACTATAGTAGACAAAATTCTTCTTCAAAAATGAAGGCAGAATAAAGACATTCCCAGGTACACAGTGACTGAATAAATTTGTTGCTAGCAGATCTGTCTTATAAGATATACTGAAGAAAGGAAGTCCTTCAGGAAAAGACATCAGAAAGTAACTTAAATCCACAGGAAAAATAAAGAGCATAATAAGTATGTGGTTTAGTATAAAAGATTCCATAATATACTTTTACTCGTCTTTCCCCAACTTCTTTAAAAGACATAAGGTTGAATGAGACAACCATATCAACACTGTATTGTTGCATTTATAACACACTGATTTAATAAATATGATATAATACAACATAAAAGGAAATGGAATTATATTGGAGAAAAGTTACTGTTATTTTTCAGAATCAAATTAGTATTATTATAAAGAAGGTTGTGGTAAATTAGAATGCGTATTGCAATCCCACTAAGAAAATAACCCCCCAAAATGTAAATCCAATGTAAGAATTACAACACCACACTGAAATATTTGTTCAGCACCAAGGAAGTCAAAGAGGAGCAGATCATCAAAAAACATAGACATATAGTTAATCACAGGCAGATCTTTGACAAAATTTCTTTTCTTTTTGCCCTTGTGTGATTTTAATGTGTGTTTGTTTAGTTGTGTCCAACTCTTTGTGACCCCATGGACTGTAGTTCCCCATTATTTCTGTCCATGGAATTTTCTAGGCAAAAATACTGTAGTGGGTTGCCATTTCCTTCTCAAGGAGGAGATCTCAACCCAGGGATCGAACCTGCATCTCTTGTGTCTCCTGCATCCACAGGCAGCTTTTTAGTAGAGGAAACTTAAGATAAACTGACCAGTAAATCAATACAGTATCAGATCAATATGGCAAGCAGGATGGCCTACCCAATTTGTGAATTAAGGTTGAAATGAAAATTCGGGGGTCCCTTGTTCAAAAAGTGTTAAAAATACCAAGATGGTGACAGCAGATTATTATATAGATTATCAAAGGGACTTTGTGAGTAAAGGGCCCTGTATGAGTTTACAAGTTACTCACCCAGGAAGCTGACTCTAATAGTAAGAGGTTACCATATCCTATTTTCTCACTCTTTTGATAAACCTCCTTTGGAGATTGACTTCCTCCTGTTGTGGTCTTCTCTGTTGTCTTCCCCTTTCCCATCCTTATGTCCAAATTCCCCTGCATTTGGAAGAGGCTCATCCTTCACAACTGGATATCTAAGAGATGAGATGCAGGCTGTCACATTAATCCAAGGCAGCTGTGATTCCACTTTGCTACAGATTGCTTTGCATTCAAACCTGTAATTCCTTTATTTGCACTGATTTTATATTTTCAAGCACAATTGTGTACAAAGGCAGCATGGAGGTCTCAGAAAGGAACATCATTCTCTAAGTAACTGATATTTACTAATCCATTTGAAAACGTTTAATGTATGTGAAATGCAAGCCGCGTCTTTGCGGAATCATGCTGGAATGAACTGATCTGCTTGTTAGGGTAGACATTACTTCTTGGTCCAGTTTTGCAATGATCTCATCGTGTCTTCATAATTAGGCTTTATGACTACTATTGAAAGCCTTGACTGGAATGCAGTTCACTAGTGCAGACACACTTTAGGGCACTCTATGAGATTATAGATCTCAATCATGCAAGCCGATCCTACTCCAGCTTTGACAGGTAAAATCAGCCTGTTTACAGTTTGTGTTAAGCTGCAGTCTCCTATGGTCCTTCAGACCACCATCATACTTGCTGTCCTGAAAAACAAGTAAGTGAATTTTATGATGAGCATAAAACAAACAAAGTGGTTACCCATATACAATGTGAATCTTTTTGTTTCAATTCAGAAAAAAACTAGCTCGAAACAGATTTAGTCATGAGAGAGGAAGAGAGAGTTCAGACTTCCATGTAGCTGAAAAATGTGGAAATAGTCCAAGCTTTGGAGCAAGGCTTGATTAAGTAGTTCAGCTATGCCATTGAAAACAATTTCTTTCCATTTTTCTTCTTGATCCTCTGTGGTAGCTTCCTTAGTTCCAAGGTTGAATTTCTAGCTCCAGGATGATTTGCCTACCTTCTGAATCTCTTTTTACTTAAATGTTGAGCAAAGAGAGAGAGAGAGAATTTCTTTCCTGGGAGCCCTCTGAGCCATGAAGCAGTTTCCAGTAGCTCCAGCAAACATCTCCTTGTTTCTCACTGGCTTAAACCATCTTCTGTCTTGACCTAATCACCATGGCAAGACCAGTGAGAGGTGCCCATTAGCTTAAACCAACCAGAGTTCCACACTAGGGTTGACTGGGGAGTGCTTCCTCCAAACACATGGGCCACATGGTAGACATGCTGTTACTGGTTTGAGGAACAGCGTTGTGTGCTAAGAGGGTTAAACCACCAAAAAGCCCACTGCCCCCACCAATGGGAAACATGGACTATTGTGAAGTCAGTGGCCCCCAGGTCTTGAGCTGCTGACGTGGTGCCATGTGATTACAGAGCCCAGGATGATGAAGAGAGCTGGGTGGAGGTGCCGAGAACACTGGGCTGCCTCCTACCATCTCGCTTGCAGTCCAACATGTGAGTAACACCAATACAAATGAAAAGCCATCGAAGGTACCCCATTGTGAATATCATCTTGACAGACACTGAACTGAGAGGTAGAGTCCTGGAGAGGTGTTTATTTTCTGATGTAAAAAAGGTAAGGGGAGCTTTTGTTGACATTTTTGGATATCCAGTACTACTAATAACGTTTAATGGCACATGCACCTGGGAAAAATACACAAGGAAGTAAGAACTGCAAAGATTTAACCTTAACTACCAAGGGGATGCAGGAATGAGTTGATAGTAAGAGATGCATGTATTCCACTGACATGGATCCATGTCTGCTGTGTACTTGACCCTGACCTAGGTACTGTATGTAGCACAGAGACAGTTTTAGCATAGTGTTTCTGAACACAGAATTTGGAGTCTTTCAGACCTAGAAATGAATCCCAGCTCTGTCACTCAGCCTCTCTGAGCCTCAGTTGCCTCATGCATGTAAAGTGAAGAAGTACTTACCCCAGGCTATTGTGAATATTAAACAACAAAAATTAAGTAGAAGTTAAAGCATTCACTCAAGTGACATATTAATCACAACTATTATCAGTAGTAGAAGTAGTTGTCATTGTTGTTGTACTTTGTGGTTGTTGGTGGTGGCTAAATCATGTCCAGCTCTTTGCTACCCAATGGACTGCACAACACCAGGCTCCTCTGTCCCTCACTGTCTCCCGGCATTTGCTCAGATTCATGTCCATTGAGTCAGTGATGCTATCTAACCATCTCATCCTCTGCTGCCCGCTTCTCTTGCCCTCAATCTTTCCCAGTATCAGGGTCTTTTCCAATGAGTCAGCTCTTCTCATCAGGTGGCCAAAGTATTGGAGCTTCTGCTTCAGCCTCAGTCTTCCAGTAAATATTGTTGTACTTAAAAGACTAGTAATATATGGTTTCTTGATTCATATGGTTTCTGTTCTTCAGTTGCCTATCTAGGAGAGGAGATATGAAAGGTGTACAGGTAACGAATGTCAGAAAAGACAGAGTGATTAAATGACATAGAAGTTTGCAGGAAGATGAAATTTCTCCTCTGTACTGGGAGCCAAGAAGCCTCTCTGATAGGCATTTTCCATGCAGAAGCTAATGGGATCGCATTTAACATTAGGTAACGTCTTTGGGATCTTTTCTTTTATGTCTCTTAAAGGAACCAAATCTAAAGTGTCAGTACAAAGGCTGTAAGAGAAAGCTACATGAGTAACGTTGACACTTGCATAAGAGTTCATTCTCTCGAGAGAGGGTGAATTGCCAGATGTCTCTCCCCTGCTCTGCTTTGCCTCACATGGAAACAGGATGGTTGTGGCCCGTCCTCATGGCTAAAGGAGTAGCTGCTTGATTCATGGCTTAGTTGGGGCTATTCGATTATACTCCCAAAGGCATTTGATAATCTGTTTAACTGAGCACAGTCGTTTGTCTTGTTTGCTGACTACTTAGCAGATGGATTTGTGATTTTGGTAATTACCGTATGAACGTTAATAAGACATGATATCTTTTATTAATTAGTACTACATGAGGTTTGTTTTTCAAAATGGCAAAAACTAGATGACTTACAAATATTAATGAGTCACAAGTATTCATTTGGCAAGATTAGCATTTAGAGGTTGTTCATTATAGAATGGTTTTCCTCTCTCGAATTTTTTATTCAAGAACAAAGACCAGAGCATTGCACTGTACTCTGAATCCTAGAAAAGGCTAATTTGGTCTGCTCAGCCAGAAACTTTAATTTAGAGAAGTGCTCATTTACACATTTTCCCTTTTAATTCTCTCCAAAGAATTTTTTGGTGTTCAGAGTATAAACCATTTTCAGAGTATCTAAGTTATGCCTGAAGAATAATTTTCTAATAGAATTAAATGAGATTTGGACTTCTTTTTCAAAAGTAGATGAGTATTGCTGATGTAGTCACTGCCCCCCCCACACATACACTCTCACATGCACACACACACACACTCACATACACACTCTCACATGCTCACGTGCACAACATTATCAGACACAATGGTGTGCCAGAGGGTGGGAGTAGATTGGTAGAAGTTTCGTCCTGCTCCGCAGCACTCTCCCCTGTGGCCAGCCTCTTCCCTGCATATATACACACACACACACCAGCAAGTGATCGTGAAAAGCCATTTCCTCATGGGGGCTGGCAGTCATGCAGTGATGTAGCGAAGAACAGCATCTCTTCTGGGGTCACCCAGTCAGAAAGTGTTTCTGAACAAAGCAGTCAGGTGGCGGGTTGTTCCTGCCTTTCCTGAAGAAGTCTTAATGACTCGTAGGAGGGTACCATTTCCTGTCGAGATGCAGGTGCCTGTGGCGCTTTGAACCACCTGCACGTGCTGTTGCTGACAGCTTCCACAAACTCTTCATCAACACCCACCGTGTGCCTCACACTGCCGTGAGCCTGGCAGAGGCTTTCTAGGAGTAGGCTGCCTGTGCAATGCGGGGTTTACAGCCCATGATTATTACAAGAGCACATGAGAAGCCCACTAGCTTCTGCAGTAGACTTAAGGTAGCGAAGAGACTCAAAGGAAGAGCCGCTCATCTTTTTGTCCAGCTACCTTTTTAGGAAATCAAATCAATCCTAATAATTACTATAACTTTCCTTGATTAAGTGCCACATATTATGCTAAGAATTTTACATGCATTTTCTTATTTACTACTCACAAAAAAAAAACCTAGTAATTATATTTATAAACCCATTTCATAGATGAACAAATCCATGATGAAGATATCAAAGAGATCTCAGAGGTCACATAGGCATGAAGTGGCAGAGCTGTGTCAGGACTACTGCCATATACAAACTGGTCTACCAACTTTGAAACTCAATGTTCAATTCAATGGCTGTTTTTTTTCTTACTACTAGCCACAAAATTGAAACCTCAGCTTTTTTCCTCTTTTGAGTTGCTCTTCTGATAGAATCTACAGATTAAACATTGGACTTTTTACCCGACTACATAGTAAGAATCTGGAGATATTGGTTGGCTGTCCATGGAGATGTCTTTATAAATTGTGTCCAGTTGGGGCAGGTAAATCTTTTGGCAACACAACCTTAAAAGTGTGTATGAACATGATTGACTGTCGCCCCCAGAAGTGAGCATCACTGTGGTAGAAGGTGTAGATGCTGCTGTGTGTCTCAGCTGGGTGGTCTGGTGCTCAGGCTCTGTCTGCGTTGCCTGGGCAACCTTTCTCAGAATGTGAGACACTCACTTTCTCTTCTTTCATGTCGATCTGTGAGAAGAACTAAAAGTTATAGGTTGCCTGTTATCCGCCACTACCTAGTTGAGAGACAAAAGCAGCATTTGAAGAAAGCACACCATCATATCCAGGGTGCAAAAAGATTAAAAACTCATCTAGCCTCTCTCATGGAGCTCTGGAATCAGATGGAAGAAAGATCATCTCCCTGAATCCCAGCAGCTTTTTCTACTCCATTTCTTCTCTGAGAGAAGTATTTTATAGTAATTGTCTTTATTTTTTTCTGTTAAATTTCTGAGGAAATTTTGAAAAGACAATGCTATAGAATGATCATGACATGGGCTTTTGAGCCTTAGCTTTTCCAGTTGGCAACTGTGTATCTTTTGGCAAGTTATTTAACCCCTCTTAACCTGTTTCCTCATCTATGAAATGGAAATGTTCATATATAGATTATGCAGATACTAGTTGATTTCCCTTCATGCATTCAAGGTCTACTCATGTGGTAGGCATTCAGTTGGATGGTAAGGGAACTACTGTGAGTAAGAAGGTGTGGTTGGGGATTCCCTGGCGGTCCAGTGGTTAGGATTCTGTGCTTCCACTGCAGGGGATGTGGGTTCAATTCGTGATTGGGAAACTAAGATCCTACAAGCCACATAGTGCAGCTAAAAAAGAAAAAAAAAAGAAATGATGCCTGCCAGCCTTCACAAAGGTTAAATCTGGCAGGAAAGGTACATATGTAACAAGTCACTTCTTGTTTTATAACTCCAAACCTGTAGTCCTAGTGACTCCATAACTAGGACTACAGGTATAGAGTTATGAAATAAGAAATAGAATGAATCATGGAACAAAAAACCCAACCTAGTTTAGTTGGAATGAGGGACAGTCTCCTCCAAGAAAAGTTATTTAAAATGTGAGAGAAAGTTGGAGTTAGCCAAATGAAGAGTGAAAGAAATGTGTTTGTAAGGAACATATTTAAAGAAAGTGAAAGTCAGTCATGTCTGACTCTTTGTGACCCTATGTACTATACAGTCCATGAAATTCTCCAGGCCAGAATACTGGAGTGGGTAGCCTTTCCCTTCTCCAGGGGATCTTCCCAACCCAGAGATTGAACCCAGGTCTTCCGCGTTGCAGGCAGATTCTTTTCCAGCTGAGCCACCAGGGAAGCCCAAGAATACTGGAGTGGGTGGCCTTATCCTTTCTCCAGTGGATTTAAAGTACTGGAATGGGTAGCCTATCCCTTCTCCAGTGGGTCTTCCCGACTCAGGAATTGAACTGGGGTCTCCTGCATTGCTGGTGGATTCTTTACCAGTTGAGCTACCAGGGAGGCCCTATATTTAAAGGCTCGTAGGCAAGAGAGAGCACTAAACATAGGAAGAACCAAAAGTGTTTAAGTGCCAATGAGACCAGACCATTCAAGTGAGGTGCAGAGTGGTACAAGCTGAGGCTGAGAGAGAGGCAAAAGCTGATGGAGTCTTAGGGTCTCATAAACTATGTTAAGACATATGGACTTAATTTAAAGGTGATGGGAAGTCCTCCAGGGGTTTAAATGGAAGTGACATGTGGAGGAGTTTTAAGGACTGAATAAAACAATATACCCAGTATATCACAGGGAACTATATTCAATATCCTGTGATAAACCAGAATGGAAAAGATTATGAAAAAATATATATACACACACGCATGCATATATAACTGAATCACTTTGCTGTACAGCAGAAGTTAACCCAACATTGTAAATCAGTAATACTTCAATAAAAGAAATGGAAAAAGTAATATACCCAAAGGCTTAGACTAGTGCTACTATGACGCACTTGAATGGTGGGTGCTGTCCTTGTTATCACCTTCTTGGCCTTCTCCCTTCCTCGTACTATTACCAACTCCAATTAAAAGGAAAAAGTCCTGCCATGTACTACAGAAGGAGACTTAAAGTTGTCTGTGATGGACAAACTTGTTAATTCTGAAGGGCAGGTAAAACCATTCTCAGCAACACCCAGAAGAGGTGGGAAGCCCAAAGGCAAAATTCTCTTCTTGTCTGCTCTTCCTCCTGTATCTCTGCTCCTCTGCCTCACTGCCTCCTCGGTGAATTCATATGCTTCTTAAGCAATGAAGTCATCATTCTTTTTGGCAGTTCTGTCATTTTCATGTGGTTTCTTTGCTGCAGTCCAACTAGAAAAATGCAGGTGGACCAGATTATATTTTTCCAAGGAAAGGCAAGGGGCTGTGGGTGGGTGGGCAGGGGGCACATTCTCATGCTTAAAGTATGAGGGAGCACCTGTGGAAAGCTCGGGTCAGTTGCAAAACAACACGGATCCATACGTGCTTGAGATGAATAAGTGTTGTTTTAACTGAAGAGAGACGTCACATTGCTTGGCACTTTGCTGTTAAATAAAGACTTTGCGTCTTCAGAGAGCAAGTATAATGACAGGACTTGGTGAAAGATGAGGAAAGAATAACTTAACAGCTCTAAGTTCGTTAGACTGTTTATTTTCCTTGTCCTCTGGTCTTGCCACATCAAAGATATGAAGGAAGATTGGGCTAAAGGATTGAGATGGTTGAAGTTGGCAGTCGCTGTGGTGTTAGAATATGGATGGGGAACCAGGCGATAAATTAGTCATCTATTTCTAATCCTCCTGCTCATAAAAGAATGTGAAGGGACCCAGTGGAGTAGGTTCTGAAAGCAACTCTGCCATGAATTGTGTGTCCTTGGGAATAGTTTTGAGCCTTTTTATAAATAAGAATCCTTACCTGTAAAATGCATTTTTAATTGCATGCAGAATATCTGATAGACATCAGTGTGCAGGACAGTTTGTTTTGTTTTGACTCTGAGGAATGTTGTACAAGGGATGACCCTGCTCTGAGGCACCTACAGGCACTTGGTAAGAAAAACCACATAGATCCTCTGGGAGAACACACAGCAAGGATCAAAGAGTGGCAACAAAAAACAGCAACACTGTTACTGAGGCAAATGAAGGAGTCAGTTTAGCTGTGGAACATGGGCTTATAATCAGACAAATCTGGCTTAGAATACTGGCTCTGTCATTTATTCATGTTTTAGTGCCATTCACATGCCTGATATTGGTTTGGGCTGTGTGGGTAAACAGCAACCAGAACACAGAATGAACACAGGGAAGCAACTTGCTTTATTTCTCTGTCATTCTCTGCCAAGTGTAATCATCTGATTAGCCACATATATGATGAGACCAGAGAGAGAGAACATTCTCTGAGCAGTCCAAAAAAAAAAAATAGGGAACATCTGGTTAGAGTTTCCTTTTCAATTCTTCTGGGTTGGAAAGAATTTAAATAACTCAAACGCCTTTTTAAAATATTAACCCTTTGCATCTTTTGGTTGTGGATATTGTGGTGTTTATAACAGATATTTGAGTGCCAACTATGGGCCAGATGTTGTATGAAACAGTTCAAAGTGAGTAAACTTGTTTCAGTGGAAAACATAACTGACCCTGAAGTGAAAGTCCTGTGTCTGCAAGTCTAGCTTTAAAAGCAGATTCCCTGATAGCTCAGTTGGTAAAGGATCCACCTGCAATGCAGGAGACCCCAGTTCAATTCCTGGGTTTGGAAGATCCACTGGTGAAGGGACAGGCTACCCACTCCAGTATTCTTGGGCTTCCCTGGTTCAGCAGGAAAAGAATGTGCCTGCAACGTGGGAGACCTGGGTTTGATCCCTGGGTTGGGAAGATACCCTGGAGAAGGAAACGGCTACCCACTCCAGTATTCTGGCCTGGAGAATTTCATGGGCTGTATAGTCCGTGGGGTTGCAAAGAGTTGAACATGACTGAGCAACTTTCACTTTCCTTTCACTTCCCCACCACCCCTCAAAGGGCGAGAGGTGTTCAAGGAAGGGAGGTGTCTGTTTTCTTAGAAGAGTTTCACTGCAAAAAGTGATGAAAAGAGAGAGAGCAGTAACAGTGTTACGGTTACTAGAGGTTTCCTTTGTTTTTGTTTTGGTTAATAGTTTGAAAATATCCGCAAGGAGAAGGCAGCACTATAATTGGGACTGAGGGGAGGAGGTCAACAGCAGTGAATTTTTCTATGGTGGCTCAGAGTATGGCATTATATGCCGACCAAACAAAATGGTATACTCTCAGGGAACAAAGGGCAGTTCATCAATGAATAGTCATTAAGGCAGTGTAGTGATTGGAGCGGATTCCTCCTCCAAGTGTGCACCTGGATGTGACAGCTCAACTCAGGATAGAGGAACAGCAGATTCATGACATGACCTCAATGTCTAGGGCCCTGACATTTCACATAGTGGAAATTGTTATGAAGAAATAGTGATAGAGGAAGGGGTAGGCAAAGTGTGTGTGTGTGTGTGTGTGTGTAGGATACCTTCTTTGCACTGATGGGGTGAAATAGGGAGGAGATAAATGAATGAGAGGGGTAGGCATGCAAAGGGCTGTGGGGAGAATATCAACAGAATACCAGGGTCAGCAGTTTGGATTTTATTCTCAGGATAAGGGGAAGACATTGGAGGATTTTAAGTAGAATGGCATGGTCTGATTCACATTTTTGTAAATGTGTTCCTCCAGCTCCTTAACAAGTAAGCCAGAGGCAAAAGTGGGAGCAAGAAGACTAGTTAAAAGGCTGTTGATTTCTCATGGAGGCGATGGTGATGGTGGCTTGAGCCAGAGTGGTGGCAGTGAATATCGAGGACATACTTGAGAGCTAAAGTAGAACCACAGTATTTGCTGATAAATTAGATATGGAGGAAAGGAAGAGAGGGAAGAGAAAATGACATGTTGGATTCTAGCTCTGGAATGTGTCCATTTTAACTGGGACATCCAGGTGAAGGTGGCCTTCGTGGAACTCACTGTTGATTCTAATGCCTCGAGCAGCGGACTATTTAGAAAGATGCTTTTGAGCTAATGAGTGCCCTTTAAGTATTAGGTCCCAAATCATACCACACGAGATGTGCCAACTCCTACTGGGTCTCTTTGGAGTTGCTATTTGGCCCACCAGATTGCTTTCAGCACCATCATGTGGCCAAAGAAAATGGCTTTGTTCATAAAACCCAATCCTATAATATTTACTTAACAGGAAGGACATGATCTTTATCCTTTGCCAGTGTTTTTATCCACTGGTGTTTCATCCTTAACTTAGGGCCAACCTGGCCAACAACATTTGCAACAGCATCTTACCCCATTTGGATGTCTTACCCCAATTCGTTCCCACATCTGAAGTGCTTCATTTAGTAGATTGTCACTTTGCCGACAAAGGTCCGTATAGTCAAAGCTCTGGTTGCTCCAGTAGTCATGTATAGATGTGAGAGTTGGATCATAAAGGAGACTGAGCACTGAAGAATTGATGCTTTTGAACTGTAGTGCTAGAGAAGACTCTTGAGAGTCCCTTGGATTGTAAGGAGATCCAACTAGTCAATCCTAAAGGAAATCAACCCTGAATATTCACTGGAAGAGCTGAAGCTGAAGCTCCAATCATTAGGCCTCCTGATGCGAAGTGCTGACTCATTAGAAAAGACATGGATGCTGGGAGAGTTTGAGGGCAAGAAGGAAACGACAAAGAATGAGATTGGACGGCAACATCAACTCAAGCGACTTGAGTCTGAGCAAACTCTAGGATAGTGAAGGACAGGGAAGCCTGTCCATGATGGGGGAAGCTGCAGCCCACGGGGTCACAAAGAGCTGGACATGACTGAGTGACTGAAGAACGATAGCATCCTGAGCTCAAATTTAGAGATTATTGTGAACACATCCTAAAGATGGAGATTGCCAGATATGGGAAATGGTGCCAGGAAAAGATACAAATCATTAACTTTGGGATATGACCTTTATACAGGTAATGATGAGGTACCAGGATCCATTCCAGTGGGACAGCTGTGTACACTGCCGCCACCCTCACCACTGCTTCCCAAAGGACCCTGTGGATAGTCTCCTCTGAGTCCAGGTTACACAAGCTTGATGAATACAAACCACGTGTCTCCTTTAGCATTTCATCTTGCTCATGACTGAGGCCCTCTTTAGAGGAAAGAGAAAATATACGGCAATCGATCTTTAAAAGTATTGTAACATTCCAAGTGTCAATATTGGTTTGAAATGATTGCATCATTTTCTGAAATAATGATTTGTGTGAGGCATGTCATGAATTATAATTAATGTACATATGCATTGAAGTCCACTTGCAAAGAAACCCTCTTTTCTCCCTCAAACATTGGAAATTAAATATTTATACTTGTTGTGATTTCATATATACATAGTTAATATTGCCTCTCAAAGCCACCTGCTCTGCATCATATTTCATTTTCTCTGCTGATTCTTCATAACCCATATATTTGGAGTTGAGTGAACCCAACTGAAAATCTTACCAGAGATCATATATATATTCATAGAGAGTGGAAAGCTCTAGTTAGATCCATTTCAGTAAAACATAGGAAATAAATGGATTGTCAGTAGTCTCGTTGCTTTAAAGGATATCTTCTTACAGTCCAATTCATTAAAGGATTTAAGAGTTTACTTTTTAGTCCTTGAGTTTGAATTACTGAGTGGCGGTAGTTGTTGTTCAGTTGCTAAGTCATATCCGACTCTTTGTGATCCCTTGGACTGCAACACACCAGGCTTCCCTGTCCTTCACTGTCTCCCAGAGTTTGCTCAATTTATGTCCATTGAGCCAGTGATGCTATCCAACCATTTCATCCTTTTGTCACCACATTCTCCTCCTGCCTTCAATCTTTCCCAGCATCAGCATCTTTTCCAGTGAGTTGTTTCCTCACATCAAGTGGCTGACGTATTGAAGCTTCAGCTTCAGCATCAGTTCTTCCAATGAATATTCGGGGTTGATTTCCTTTAGGATTGACTGGTTTAATCTCCTTGCTATCCAAGGGACTCTCAAGAGTCTTCTTTAGCCACCATAATTCAAAAGCATCAGTTCTTTGGTGCTCAGCCTTCTCTGTAGTACAACTCTCACATCTGTACTCCTAGACTCCTAGGAAAACCATATCTTTGACCCTGCGGACCTTTGCTGGCAAAGTGATGTTTCTGCTTTTTTTTTTTTTTTAATTGAAGGATAATTGCTTTACAGAATTTTGTTGTTTTCTGTCAAATCTTACCATGAATCAGCCATCAGTATAAATATATTCCCTCCCTCTAGAACCTCCCTCCGATCTCCCTTCCCATCCCACCCCTCTAGGTTGACACAGAGCCCCTGTTTGAGTTTCCTGAGACATACAACAAATTCCTTTTGGCTATCTGTTTTACATATGGTAATGTAAATTTCCATGTTACTTTCTCCATACATTTCACCCTCTCCTCCCCTCTCCCCGTGTCCGTAAGTCTGTTCTCCAAGTTTGTTTCTCCATTGCTGCCCTGCAAATAAAGTCTTCGGTACCATCTTTCTAGGTTCCATATATATGCATTAGTATAAAATATTTATCTTTCTCTTTTTGACTTACTGACTTACTGCACTCTGTATAATAGGTTCTAGGCTCATCCACCTCATTAGAACTGACTCAAATGTGTTCCTTTTCATGGCTGAGTAATATACCATTGTGTATATGTACCACAGCTTCTTTATCCATTTATCTGTTGATGGACAGCTATTTTGCTTCCATGCTCTAGCTATTGTAAAAAGTGCTGCAACGAACATTGGGGTACATGTGTCTTTTTCAGTTTTGGTTTCCTCAGGGTATATGCCTCATAGTGGGATTGCTGGGTCATATGGTGGTTTTTTTTTCCTAGTTTTTAAAGGAATCTCCATACCACCTTCCATAGTGGCTGTATCAGTTTATATTCCCACCAACAGTGCAAGAGGTTCCCTTTTCCCCCACACCCTCTCCAGCATTTATTGTTTGTAGACTTTTTGATGATGGCCATTCTGACTGGTGTGAGGTGATATCTCATTGTAGTTTTGATTTACATTTCTCTAATAATGAACGGTATTGAGCATCTTTGCATGTGTTTGTTAGCTATCTGTATGTCTTCTTTGGAGAAATGTCTGTTTAGGTCTTTTCTCCACTTTTTGATTGGGTTGTTTTTCTGATATTGAGTTGTACATTTCTGCTTTTTAATACACTGTCTAGGTTTGTCATAGCTTTCCTTCCAAGGAGGAAGCATCTTTGAATTTCATGACTGTAGTCCCTGTTGGCAGTGATTTTGGGGCCCAAGAAAATAAAATCTTTCACTGTTTCCACTTTTTCCCCTTCTATTTGCCATGAAGTCCTGAGTGGTATTTGAAATATATCTACTGTATTTACTGGAGAGTATGAACAGGTTCCTCAATTCTCCATGTCTCAATATAGTTCCATCTTTTCAAATAGAGATAATCATATAATTCATGGACCATGCCCTGTGGGGTCTTCGGATAAAGGTAAATTAGAGATTTGAAAGATTGAAGGGATTGTTTTAAGGTGATAAATTTAGAAAAATCCTTGAAATTCAGAATATAGAGAGGCCTTGGATGAGAAAGAGTTTCATTCTCCTTGGAAACACATACTGGCCTCTATTTCTTTCCATTCTAACTAAACTAAGAACTTCCTAGACTGTTTCTGCCGTGGATGTAGGGCTGGCTTGAAATTTTGGGCTAAAATGACCAATCACTCAAATCAGAGACAGTAAGCCCTAGGGATTTCCTCTCTCTTTCTCAAACACAGTATGTTCTTTTATTTTACTTACTGGCTGTGGTGGGTCTTCACTGCTATTCACTTGCTTTCTCTAGTTGTGGCAGGCCAGGGCTATGCTCTAGTTGTGGTGCGTGGACTTCTCATTACAGTGGCTTCTCTTGTTGCTCAGTACAGGCTCTAGGGCGCCTGGTCCTCAGTATTTGGTGGCCCGTGGGCTCAGCTGCCCCACTGCATGTGGGATCTTCCCAGACCAGGAATTGAACCCATGTGCCCCGCACTGGGCAGGCTCCCATTCACTGTACCACCAGGGAAGTCCAAATGTGATGTATTCTTTGTGAAGAATGTCTTTTCCAAAGCACCAGTCCTTCTTCCCTTCTGCCTTCTCTGTCCTCCTGAGTAATAATAAGAACAAGCATTTAGGTAGCATTGTTTTTGTTTTGTTAAGTACTTGGCTCTCTCTACGCTCTGAAATCACAGT
This sequence comes from Cervus canadensis, assembly GCF_019320065.1. NCBI lineage: Eukaryota > Metazoa > Chordata > Mammalia > Artiodactyla > Cervidae > Cervus > Cervus canadensis. The sequence goes on from NC_057389.1 coordinate 50,798,727, forward strand.
AAATAGACGCTTCCAATCAAATATAAACTTAGTCTTGCTTCTAATTGTAAACGTCTTGCCCTCAGAGCAGTCAGTCACCTCAGGAACACTGCATTTCAATAATGGCCTGAAATGAAACACTAGGCAGATATCTAGTACAATTCTGGGCACAGGGCAGTTTTAGCAACCTTCCCTGCATGGTGCTTGAAAGTTTCTTGGATATAGATAGGATTTAAACGTTACCAGTATATAATCTCCCGAAGAGCACAAGATCTGTCTTTTTTCCTATTATATTTCCATACCAAAGTAGTACTTGGAGGTTTGTTATGAATGAATAAATAAATGAATGAATGAATACAAGTTAATAATTGAAAGAACAAAAGAGATTGTAAACTGTGTCATCTCTTTGTGAATGTGCAGAATGTCTCAGCAACCTTTGTCCTGAAAATATTGTTTTTTTTCCCTCTGTTCTTTGGTATATAACTCCTACTTATTCTTCAGGTGTTAACTCAAAAAGTTACCTTCTTCAGGAAGTGGCCATTGATTGCTCAAATGAGAAGATCCCTCTCCTTAGGCTACCTTGTACCTCTCTTACAAAATTTAATTTATGCGATCTTAAATCCAAGGCCTTCCCAGGTGGCTCAATGGTAAAGAAACTCCCTGCCAATGTAGGAGACACAGGTTTGATCCCTGGATTGGGAAGGTCCCCTGGAGGAGGAAATGGCAACCCACTCCAGTCTTCCTGCCTGGAGAATCCCATGGACAGAGGAACCTGGCAGGTTACAGTCCACAGGGTCCCAGAGTCGGGCACTGTTGAGCATGTACACATGTCTTAAATCTGAGTGCTCTGCCTGATTCATCTCCCCCTCTGCAGAGAGAACATAAGTGCAGACAGGGTACCTTTCTTCACTGTGTTAACCCAGCCAAGCTTGATGTGCTACCCATTTTCAACAAGCACTTACGAACTAAGAAATATACAAAGAAGGTGGCTGCATGTAGAAGAAAATAGGATGGAGGTGTGGCCATGTAGAGAAAAGAGTCATTTGCCCTTCTATGAGGAAAAATAAGTAGTAAGAACTGTTGATACAAAAGGCAGTGGTCTCCCATGTGAGGTAGTGCCTGCCCTCTGCCTGGCTTAGGATAGCCCTGTCAAAGGTGGAGCAGTAGCAGTATGATGCTTTTGTTTTTGCTTTTTAGGGTTCATCTCTTTGCTTTTTTATTGGATTATAATTGCTTTACAATGTTGTGTTTCTGCTGTACAATGAAGTGAGTCCGTTATATGTACACATATTTCACCTCCCTCTTGGACCTCCTCCCCCCCCATTCTCACCCCTCTCGATCATCACAGAGCTTCGAGTTGAGCTCCCTGTCTGTAGAGCAGCTCCCCACTAGCTGTCTATTTTATACAGGGAAGTGTATCTGTGTCCTCATCTCCCAACTCGTCGCACCCTCTGTTTCCTCCCTGTGTCCACATGTCCATTCTCTGTGTCTGCATCTCTGTTCCTGCCCTGGAAATAGGTTCATCTATACCTCAGTATTCATTACAGCACATTTCAATAGCCAGGACATGGAAACAACCAAAATATCCAACAACAGATAAATTGATAAAAAAAGATGTGGTAGGTATATGCAGTGGGATATGATGTGGCCATAAAAAGCAATGAAATTGAGTCATTTGAAGAGATGTGGATGGACCTAGAGTCTTTCCATACAGAGCGAACTAAGTCAGAAAGAGAAAAAGAAATATTAACATATATAAGTGGAGTCTAGAAAAATGGTACAGATGAACCTATTTCCAAAGTGGAAATAGAGATGCAATATTATTTTTGTATCATTCATTAAGCAGTTACTTATGGTATACCCAGTGATTATGTACTATGATGAGGATAAATTGTTGAGCAAGGCATAAAGATCACTGCCTTCTTGCAGTTTAGCATCTAGTGGAAGAGAGAGAGAGTAATAAACCTGGAGCGGTGGGATGGGGTAAGAGGTAGGAAGGAGGTTCAAGAGGCAGGGGACATACGTATACTTGTGGCTGATTCATGTCGATATATGGCAGAAACAAATACAATATTATAAAGCAATAATCCTTCACTTAAAAATTAATTAAACTGTTAAAGATTATCCCCTATCCTAAGATAATTTTGGTATTAAAATGCCTTAAAAATTTTTTTAAGTAATCAAATAATCAAACAAATAAGGACCAACTATGATTTATTTTAAAGGTGAAAGAAGTATCTGACAGAGCTGATCTAGACCCTAAGGAAGCAATGACTGAAGTGTGGTATGAAGGACGAAGCAGAGTTAACTGTGTGAAAGGGGAATGGAAAAGCATTTTTGACAGGGAACAGCCTATGCCAAGGTCCTATGGTAGGCAGAGGGATATTAAGCATGATACATTCAAGAGCCCAAAGGAAGACCCATGTGTTTAGACAGCAGAGATTTTCAGAAAGAGTATTAGAAAATACTTTTAGAAAGAAATGTAGGGACCAGACCATACTTCACTGTGGGGACATGTTAATGATTTTATACTTTATTTTTAAAAGACCATGAGAAACCATTGAAAGGCAGGAGGTAACAATCAGATTGCATGACACAACATAATTGTTTTCATCAGCTTGTGTTGTCATAATAAAATACAATAGGCTAGATGGGTTAAACTGTTACTTCTCACAGTTCTGGAGGCCAAAAGTCTAAGACCAGGGTGCTGGCATGATGGGTTCTGGTGAGAGCCCTCTTTCTGGCCTGCAGACAGCCACCGTCTCACTGTATCCTCACATGGTGGGACGGAGTGAACGCCAACCTCTTCCTCCTCTTATGGCCCTTATCCCATCGTGGGAGCCCTACTCTCATGAACTCACCTACCTCCAAAGGCCCCATCTCTAAATACCACCACACTGGGAGTTGGGGTTTCAATGTATATGAATTGGGAAGGAGCACATACAACATTTAATTAATAACAACATATTATTAATAGTAACATCATTGAACATTTACTGAGTGCTTGCTATGTGCCAGGCAGTATGCCAAGGGCTTTATGTGAATTATTTCATTTCATCCTCTTAGCACAGGGGTCCCTGCCTCCAGGATCTAATGCATGATGATCTGAGGTGGAGCTGATATAATAATAATAGATATAAGTGCATAATAAATGTAATGTACCTGAATCATCCTGAAACTATTCCCCCCAACCCAGTTCATAGAAAAATTGTCTTCCATGAAACCGGTCCCTGGTACCAAAAAGATTGGGGACTTCTGTTAGCAGATAAGGCACTTGATGTTTCAAGCTCAGGGCTAACGTTAGAGTGAAGCAAGCTACAGGCTTACAGTGTTAAAGTTCAGAAGGGTGTACTTACTGACAGGGTCGTGTCACAACTCTGCCAGTAAATACCTCCTTCGATTTTGCACCCTGGGAGCCTCATTTTTCTCACTCTATCTAGAAACTAGATTGAATCAATCTGTTCTGGCTTATTTCCCTGTTTGCAAATGATGAAACTAGGTTTTGAACCCAGGGCTAGAGAGTTCCTGAAATTCTTTTCTATCTTTAAAATTTTGTGGGTTTTTTCCCTTAGTTTTATTCAGATGTAATTACCCTACATCACTGTATAAGTTCAAGGTGTATAACATGATGGTTTGATTTACATGTGTTGGGATATCATTACCACAATAGGTTCTGTTAACAATCATCTTCTCATACAAATACAATTAAAAGACTAAAAGAAAAAATTTAATTGAAAAAAATAGTTTCAAATGAACACTCAACTGCCCTCCTCATTGCTGGGTTCCCATAAAAATGAAATTATTTTTGATGAAAGATTAAATTTCATATGAGGCTTCAAATTGTAAATAGCCAGACGGAGCAGCAATGAATTCAGAGGAGGAAAACTGATAAAATAGAGGATTCAGCCCGTGAAATGGACTATCTCAACATTATATGAGAGATAGGAAAGAATGAGTCAAATATTTAAAAAGTAAACAGGTTTTTCCCATTAATTTTAAGCCAACAGACTGAAAATTAAATCTTCTCCCTGCAATTAGATAAATGGATGTCAATCAGATAGGAAACTGCTAGAGAAATTAGCCATGAGGTAGTCCTTAATCTGTTTTCTGTGTGTGTTGGGGGGAGGTGGTGGTAGAAATGTAATCTGTTATCAGCACAGGTATGATTGAATTATTAATAATATTGTGCAAGGCCACCTAGAAACCAGAGCTTGGGGACTCTTAAATCTATTCTAATTGAAACAGAGAATCAGCAGACTGGAAAAGACCCTGACTCTTCTCAAGATATGTCACAGTATGTGACACGGAGGACACGTGGGGCTTGCCACATAGGGGCAGCTGCAGGCCGACCTCTTGGCAAATTTAATCTGCAAATGGGTCCCTGGTTAAGAGAGTTAATGCCGTCTATTATTAAGGAGGCTTCCTTCTATATTTTGGAAAGCCTGGTTAAACTATTTCATGCCAAGGTATTATGCAGATTGTCTAACTAACAGGAAGATTATGGATGCAAATAAATTTTAAAGTGAAAGGTTTTGCTGACCTCTTAAGAGGATAATAATACATGCATAATTGTGAGGAAAATGCTCGCTCACAGATCATCAGGATAAGAAAAGGGTCACGTTGTCCTTCCTTGAAGTAGATTGAGGTTAGAATGGAAATCCAGGGACACCCAGAAACTAATGCACTAAATTCAAGAAGTGCTCAAGCTAATGCTGTTACTCCCTCTTTCCTGTGGCTTTAATGGGGGAAGGGAATCATAGTCTAGGAGAATGGATGGATGGGGTCCCCGTGGGACCTTGAGTAAGTCACTTAATCTCTCAGTGTAAATTTCTACTGTGGGAATAGTTGGTGGTTAGAAACAGCTGGGGTCACTGACCCTGCTTCTTTCTGTGATGTCCCGCTGCCCTCTCTTAGCCCCAAGGGAACTCTTCTCCCACTTTTATCAAAACTTCTCCATCTGCTTTTTCTTTGGTGACTGTCTCCAGGGACTGATCTCAAGGTCTTAAAGTAAACCTAGGAGGTTAGGAGCACGCGTTTTTATATGGAAGGGAACCTGATATTGAATCCCAGGTCTAGCATTTACTTGTGGGTGTCCCTGGACAAATTCCTCCACCCCCTAGGTTATCAGCCTCTTCTCTAGAACGTAGGAATGATCATATGAACCTTACAGAGCAGAGTCCTCTAAACTCTCTCAGTTCACAGAGCTCTGATTGTGTCTCAGTGACTCCAAAAGAAATATCAACAATTCCTTTATTAAGTAATTAGGTTAGAATAACTTAATACATATTTATGTACAAAGAATGTAGTAGCATTTTAAAAAATAAATGTATATATGAATAAAGATTTTTTATTAAACTTTTCAGTAATCACAGGTTCTTGCTAATGGGATGTGTGCATCTGTTAATCGCAGCAGTTTCTTGTGCCTTGGAATCACATTTGCCCTTACACATTCATTTCCCCACCATACTTGCATTTAATCACAGCAGCTGCTAAAAACCAAGCTTTGCAAAGATGTGACAGGTAGCACAATTTAATGTTGAAACTGTGATCTACCTCAAGCTAATAATTTTCCTGGTGTCTGACATACGTGTTTCTCTCTCGAATCTGCCACGGCACCCCTGGGAATTGCTGTGATGCCCTGAGGTACCTTGTGTCACTTTGGGTACTGTGGTTTTAGGAACCATATTGATTGATTTTTGGATGAGAAGTGTGGGAGTGGTATATCAAGAAGTTGACTTTGAACTTGTTTATAAAATAGTACCTGCTGTGCTGCTTTACATATTTCTAAGGTCATTATTTATAAGGAAGGGGAAACATGGTTTTCCTCCTAGGGAATTCAGTGCTGCCAAACACTGATCAGCCAGTTTGAATGCCTAACCAAGTGCTACCTACGGTGGGAGTGAAATATGCTCCCAGGAACCTCACAGTTAGGTTGGAGAGGGAGGGTAAACACGTCCGAAACAACAGGAAACAATTCACCAGTTCTGAGTAATAAAGTAGAGCAGGATTTCAAAGGCATAAATGATGAAAGTGACTTGGAGACAGAAGGAAGTGAGAGGGGTCTTGACAAACCAGCATTTAGTTTGAGCCAGGAAGGAGGGGTCCTCCCAAAGAAGGGAACTGGGCCCTCATGGGGCTAGTGTTTACCGCTCTGCAGCCAGTGAGAGGAGGTTCACAGCCTCCTTGTCCTCAGCACCTTCTCCAGCTTCATGAGGACCAGGCAACACATGGATGCTCTTGTCAGTTTGGCTCCTCTATAATGACATGAACTCCACAAGCTTTCTTTACCTGCTATGTGAAAATTTCAGTGATGAGAATGTAAGCCAACCTTTGGCAACACTAGTACAGGAAATACTCATTTTGACCTCGATCCAGGAGAAAGCCCTGCCTGAGCTGGGTCTTCAGGAAAGGGCACGAAGATGGCTTGCTCTATGTGCCACAGCAGTCCACCAACTCACTAGTACCCCAAAATGCAGATTTATTTCTTGATTTTACCTTCTACTTCAGCGAATGGCAGATATTGTTTTGCCAATATATGATCCAATGACTTTCAGATTTGTGCTGATAATTCAGGATGTGAACATTCACACACACACCGCCCTCCTTTACCTCCCCCCTTCCCTATCAGAAAGCATCCCTCGTCCATCCTCTGTCCTCAGGGAATCAGCTGAGAAGTATCTCACATTATGATCTTCTGTCCTGGCCTTTATCCCTGTAACATCCACTTCCAGGTAGAACTCATCTTGCTCTAGGTCCAGGGGAAATTTACTTCTCTCCCATCAGGTCTAATACATCTTGTCACCATGATTTTGCCTTTTCTACAATGTCACACTAGTGGAATCAATATAGCATGTAACGTTTCATTTCCAACTTACTTCACTGATTTTGAGACATCATCTATGTTGCATTTATCAGTAGTGACGTCCTTTTAATTGGTGTAGATGACAGCAGTATTCACCATTTGGTGGACATTTGGGTTGTTCCAGTTTGGAGCTTTGTATTTTAATGTTCATAACAATTTTAAGGTGTTATGAACATTAAAATACAAATATCTGTGTGGATGGACATAGGTTTCTACTTCTCCCAAATAAATATCTAGGAGTATATGGAATGGTGTGTGTTTAACTTTACAGGAACCTACTAAGTATTTTCTAAAGTAATAGCGTTTTGCATTCCCACCAGCTAGTTATGTATGAGAGTTCCAATTGCCCCACACACTTACCGACACTTAATATGGTTAGTCTTAGCAACTCTAGTAGGTGGGCAGTGCTTTTGTTGTGGTTTTAATTTGCATTTCTCCAATGACTATTAGTGTTGAATGTGTTTTCTTGCGCTTACTTGCTTTTTGTATATTTTCTTTGGTTAAGCATCTTCATCTACTTGTCCCTATTTTTGTCATGTTGTCTTCATATTATTGAGTCGTAAGATTTGTTTTAGATAGGGTAGATACACGTTCTTTATCAGTTATGTTTAGTTTATATTTTCTCACAGTCTTACCATGGGAATGATTTTTTAAATCTGGTCTCTGGTGTTAATGTTAATATTTGCTGCTGCTGGACATGGCCTTGCAGTGACCCCTGGTTCATTGTTCACGAGTCCTTGGGTCCACCAGTGTGTTCATAATATTTTTACTTATCTCTCAGGGACCTGTAGGAACTAGCAGTCTCTTTCACCCTATGCTGATGTTGCAAGATTCTGAACAGATGCAGTCAGCTGGTTGACATGAACAGTTGTTACATCTGTCACTGGGCACCACATTGATTAGACGTGAGGTTTCTCCATCTCACAGCAGCTCACAGCCCCTCTGGGCCATAGTTTAGAACTTGAGGCACAAGTTCCCACTGTTGTCTGAGATTTCTCATAACACATCTGTACTTTCTATCACTCATCTGTCTGTCCTAGGACTGGGCTTAATGAGCCTTATCCAAGGCTCAGGGGACATCCAAGTACTGGACTTGCCCTTCTCATCTTTCTGTTTCCTGCCTCTTGGTCAGACTTTGGTTGCCTTTAGTAATAATGTCCTTATGCAATCAATTTGAATCCTTCCCTTCTTTTTCTTCCTCATAAAATTAATGCCAGGTTTTCGGTCTTCCAGGCATTGGTGCTAAGTATTTAAAGCCAAGCTTTTGATTTTCAAAAATCCTTTTTGTTCCCATCTCAGGCACCAGATTTTAAGGTTAATATCCCTGCTATAAGTTTTATAAAAATCCGATTAGAAACTAACAAAGAATATAACATTTTAGTCTTTCCAGTTTTATCTTCTTTCTAAATTGTGTGTACAAAGAAGGCTACTTCTTCTGACCAAATGGTAAGTTTTAGAAAGACTGAGAGTTAACTCTTAATTCTATAAAATATTACCACGGCAGTTGGTTCTCTGTGGGGTCAGGGGTAGAAGTCTCTAGGAGAACAGTCTATAACTAATAACTCAGAGACAGGAAGTCAGAGCATATTTGGAAAATAATAAAAGTAATTGTTACATCGATCATGATATTGGCAGAATCTACCATTTATTGTGGGTGTACAGTTTGCCAACTCTGGCTCAAGCACTTTCTTATAAAGTTTGTAATTATTATCCCTATCTTCCCATTGAGGAGCCTGAGAATTCTGATGCAACATAACCTTTCCTGAGGTCAGAAAATATATGTCCAGGATTTTAAACTCCAGGTCAATCTGACTTTAAAGCATATACTCTTAACCATTAGAACAGGGGTTCCCAGAATTTTTGATGACTTCTATACTACCTTAAAAATTATTGAGGACCCCAAAGAACTTTGATTTATGTATGGAATGTCTGTTTATATTTACTTTAGTGTGCTCGTTGCTCACTCATGTCCAACTGTTAGTGACTCCATGAACTGTAGCCTGCCAGGCTCCTCTACACATGGACATCACCAGATGGTCAATACTGAAATCAGATGGATTATATTCTTTGCTGCCAAAGATGGAAGCTCTATTCAGTCAGCAAAAACAAGACCGGGAGCTGACTGTGGCTCAGATCATGAACTCCTTATTGCTAAATTCAGACTTAAATTGAAGAAAGTAGGGAAAACCACCAGACTATTCAGCTGTAACCTAAATCAAATCCCTTACAATTATACAGTGGAAGTGACACATAGATCAAGGGATTAGATCTAATAGATAAAGTGCCTGAAGAACTATGGATGGAGGTTCATGACATTGTACAGGAGACAGGGATCAAGACCATCCCCAAGAAGAAGAAATGCAAAAAGACAAAATGGTTGTCTGAGGAGGCCTTACAAATAGCTGAGAAAAGAAGAGAAATTCAAGGCAAAGGAGAAAAGGAAAGATATACTCATCTGAATGTAGAGTTCCAAAGAATAGCATGGAGAGATAGGAAAGCCTTCTTCAGTGATCTCTATTTCTCTAAAAGAAATAGAGGAAAGTACTAGAATGGGAAAGACTAGAGATCTCTTCAAGAAAATTAGAGATAGCAAGGGAACATTTCATGCACAGATGGGCTCAATAACAGAAATGGTATGGCCCTAACAGAAGCAGAAGATATTAAGAAGAGGTAGTAAGAATACACAGAAGAACTGTACAAAAAAGATCTTCACGACCCAGATAATCACGATGGTGTGATCACTCACCTAGAGCCAGATATTCTGGAATGCGAAGTCAAGTGGACCTTAGGAAACATCACTATGAACAAAGCTAGTGGAGGTGATGGAATTCCAACTGAGCTATTTCAAATCCTAAAAGATGATGCTGTGACAGTGCTGCACTCAATATGCTAGCAAATTTGGAAAACTCAGCAGTGGCCACAGGACGGGAAAAGGTCGGTTTTCATTCCAATCTCAAAGAAAGGCAATGCCAGAGAATGTTCAAACTACCACACAATTGCATTCATCTCACATGCTAGTAAAGTGATGCTCAAAATTATCCAAGCCAGACTTCAACAGTATGTGAACCATGAACTTCCAGATATTCAAGCTGGTTTTAGAAAAGGCAGAGGAACAAGAGATCAAATTGCCAACATCCATTGGATCATTGAAAAAGCAAGAGAGTTCCAGAAAAACATCTCTTTCTGCTTTATTGACTATGCCAAAACCTTTGACTGTGTAGATCACAATAAATTGTGGAAAATTCTTCAAGAGATGGGAATGCCAGACCACCTGACCTGCCTCCTGAGAAATCTGTATGCAGCTCAAGAAGCAACAGTTAGTACTGGACATGGAACAACAGACTGGTTCCAAATCGGGAAAGGAGTACGTCAAGGCTGTATATTGTCACCCTGCTTATTTAACTTATATGCAGAGTACATCATGCGAAGTGCCAGGCTGGATAAAGCACAAACTGGAATCAAGATTGCTGGGAGAAATATCAATAACCTCAGATATGCAAATGACACCACCCTTATGGCAGAAAGAGAAGAGGAATTAAAGAGCCTCTTGATGAGAGTGAAAGAGGAGTGAGGAAAAAGTAGGCTTAAAACTCAACATTCAGAAAACTAAGATCATGGCATCTGATCCCATCACTTCATGGCAAATAGATGGGGAAACAGTGACAGTTATTTTAGGGGGCTCCAAAATCACTAGAGATGGTGACTACAGCCATGAAATCGAAAGATGCTTGCTCCTTGGAAGAAAAGTTATGACCAACCTAGACAGCATATTAAAAAGCAGAGACATTGCTTTGCCAACAAAGATCTAGTCAAGGCTGTGGTTTTTCCAGTAGTCATGTATGGATGTGAGAGTTGGACTATAAAGAAAGTTGAGCGCTGAAGAATTGATGCTTTTGAACTGTGGTGTTGGAGAAGACTCTTGAGAGTCCCTTGGACTGCAAGGAGATCCAACCAGTCCATCCTAAAGGAAATCAGTCCTGAATATTCATTAGAAGGACAGATGCTGAAACTCCAATACTTGGCCCACCTGATATGAACACCTGATATGAACATTTGAAAAGACCCTGATGCTGGGAAAGATTGAAGGCAGGCGGAGAAAGGGACAACAGAGAATGAGATGGTTGGATGGCATCACCAACTCGATGGACATGAGTTTGAGTAAGCTCCGGGAGTCGATGATGGACAGAGAAGACCGGCATGCTGCAGTCCATGAGGTTGCAAAGAGTCGGACACAGCTGAGCGACTGAACTGAACTGAAGGCTTCTCTCTCCACATAATTCTACAGGCAAGAACACTGGAGTGGGTTGCCATGCCTTTCTCTAGGGGATTGTCCCAACCCAGGGATTGAACCCAGATCTTCTGCACTGCAGGTAGGGTCTTTACTGTTTGAGCTACTCGGGATTAGACATTAAAACATAGAATTTATAAATAGTCATTAATTTCTTTTAAAATAATCTATTACATGTTAACATCAATAATATGGTTTTTGTGAAAAATATTATTTTCGTGAAAATTAGTAAGAGTAGCATTGCTTTATATTTTTTGTAACTCTTTAATGTCTGTCTGACTCAGTAGAAGATAGCTAGATTCTCATATTTCCTTCTGTGTTTTCTGTTGTGAATTCACACATCCCACTAAGGCTTCCCTAGTGGCTCAGAGGGTAAAGCGTCTGCCTGCAATGCGGGAGACCTGGGTTCAGTCCCTAGGTCAGGATGATCCTCTGGAGAAGGAAATGGCAACCCACTCCAGTACCCTTGCCCGGATAATCCCATAAATGGGGGAGCCCAATGGGCTACAGTCCATGGGGTTGCAAAGAGTCGGACATGACTGAGCAACTTCACTTTCACTTTTCACTTTTCTGTTGTGAATTCACACATCCCATAGCTTCTGGGAAACCCCACTGTATACTCATGAGAGAATGAGTCAAAAGGCAAAAAACACCTAACTATTATGAAAGTAGTTTTGTTCTGTGTGTCCCCTGAAGGGTCTTCAGAGATGCCTAGAGGTGCTCAGAACACAACTTGAGCATTACTTCCTTAGGATCATTACAAATATATTGATTCCATTGTAGCAAACATTTATTATGTGTAGAGAAGTAGACTGTGAACTGGGAAGTATAGAGTCGAACAAGTATAGAGTTGAATCATGTGGATAATGTTAAGAAATGTGATTGTCCTGAAAGCATAAATGGCTTTTAGTTAAGAGAGTTTCTTGTGGGTGAAATCAATCTGTCAATAAAATGGGTACAATGGATTGGAAAGAGGATAGAGAAATGGCAACCAGTTAAGAACACTCTAAAGAAACAGTGTACCATCATATATTCAGAGCCAGACTTCTCAGAATTTTGTGAAAAATAAATGTGTTGATTTACAGAAAAAGCATAGAACAAAGCCTACTCCATAGTAAGCACTGTCTGTATTATGTTTTTGTCATAGTTGTTGTAATTGTTGTGCTGTTGTTGTAACTATTAAATCAGCAGTAATAAAAACTTGAACAAGGCAAAATTGGAGAAACAGTTTGCAATAAAGTTAAAAAATTTAGCTGCTGATTGGCTTTGGGGGTGAGAAATTGAAAATGTGAAAATAATGATATTTTTGCCATTTGACTATTACAGGGAACGAGGAAGTATTTTGACAAAGAATTGATTCTCAGTAAATATTTGAAAGGATGTGAGCACATGGGGAGGAAGGGGAAGAAGTAGAGCTTTCGAGGGCAAGGAAGGTGATTTCTGAGCCTTGTGATTTTGAGATGCCTGTGAAAAATGCATGAGGTCCTTAAAGTAGATGAAACCCAGGACCATATATCAATTCATGTCCCTTCTGTGCTTTAATTTCTTCAGAGGTTTTCTGTTACGCCTTGGGTTTTATTCTAATTTCTTATGATAGCCTAATACATAATGATTCTATTTGCCTTTCCAGTGTCATCTTGGGCCATCCTCGTTTTCCATTATTTTGGCCCAATATTACAATTTTTTGAACCCTCCAAGCTGGTTCCTCACTTCAGGATATTTGAACTATGTTCCCTTCCTTGTAATGCTCCAGCCATCACACCCACCTTTCACGTAACTGGATCCTTTGAATTAACTAAATGTTAACCTCCTTGAGAGCCCTTGTCTGAGGATTCTCCCCAAGTCTCCCACCCCTTGCTTTCTTTTCTTTCCCTGAATCCTGTTCATTATTTTCATAGACTGAATGTTTCATGAGGACAGAGACTTTCTATTTCATTCATAAATGTTGACTCAGAACCTAGGGAAAGTCCTCGGATATAAGGTCTATCTGTTTCATGAATAAATAAATGGGATCCAGGAGACAGGCTGAAATCAAAAGAGAGCATTAAAATGTAGAGGAGTCTGTGCTTTAGTTTGAATTTATTTGTACTGGTATATTAAGTTAGCACCAATAAGCTGGTGACATTTAATGGGAGCTGCTTGATCATGTTTGACTTCAAAATTAGATGTGCCTCAATTTATGAAATCTCTTTAATCATATTTACCCATGTTGTCAAGTGGAACACTGAGCTTTAAAAGTTGCCAAGGTAGAACAAGAACATAATGCTCCTTTACAAATGGCAAAAGCCTTCCCCCTTACCCCAAGTCCCAGTAGCAGATGACTCCACACTGTAACTCCTTCAGCTTGTAAGCTGCCTTTGTGTGTTCAGAGGCCCAGTGATTTGCTCCAAAAGAAGAATTGCAGATTGACTCAGGTACATTTTCTGACTCTGCCACTTATTCGTTGGATTGATCTATCAGTAAATTCTCATCTTTGAATGGTGAAAATAAGTCTTCTCCAAGAGAAATGTTGATATTTCCAGTAAAGCATCTAGCAAAAGAATAACACAGCAAAATAAACATTAGGTTCTCTTGCTATTTAGCCACTTCATTGAAAATATAGAATTTTTGTTTGAAAATCTTTCTCTCTTGGAATTTCAAAGTTATTGTTTCACTGTATTTTAGAGAACCAGTGTTGCTGAAGAATAAATTCCAGTGACAGTCTTAAAGTTACTGCCAAATAGATGGCCTGTGTTTTCTTCCAGGGAACTTTTAGGAACTTCTCTTTATCCTTGATATTCTGAAAATTCACAATGATTGCATAGCTGTGGGTCTTTCTAAGACAATGTGGACACCCAGTTGTTCCTTTTGATCCTGAAGACATGGGTTCTTTGATTCTTTGGTGAAGATGCACATTCTTCAAATATTTCCCTAATAATTTCTTTCTTTTTGATATCCTAATTATCTCCTTGTGGTACTTCTATTAGTTAGATGTTGGGCTTCATAGAATAATTTCCTAATTCTATTATCTCTTAATAATTTCTGTCTTTATATTTTTTTTGTCCCTTTTGCTTCAGCTTTGTCGAGATATAATTGACAAATAAAAACTGTATATTTAATATGCGATGTGATTTTTTAAATTGGAGGATAATTGCTTTACAATATTGTGCTAGTTTCTGCTGTGTAACAACATGAATCAGCTGTAAGTATGCGTATATCCCCTCCCTCTTGAGACTCCCTCTCATTCCTCACATCTGATCCCTAGGTCATCACAGACAACTGGGCTGGGCCCCCTCTGTTACATGTCAGCTTCCTACGAGCTATCTCTTCTGCATATGGTGGTGTGTATATGTCAGTGCTACTCTCTCAGTTTGATATTTTTATATATGTGTGTATTGTGAAATGATTACCATAGTCAAACTACTTAGCATATGTATCACCTCACATAGCTACTGTGTATGGTGAGAACACTTAATATGTATTCTCTTAGCAAATTTCAAATGTACAATGTTATTATTAACTATAGCCACTATGCTCTACATTGGGTCTCCAGGGTGAATTCATCTTATAACTGAAAGTTCTTACCCTTTGATCAATTTCTCTCCATTAATCCAATTCTCTAGCTTCTGGTGACTACTATTCTACACTCTTACTATGAGTTCAGTTTTATTTTTTTTTTTTAGATTCCACATACAAGTGAGATCATGCAATATGTACTTTTTGGTGTCTGACTTATTTCATATACAAAAGTATCCTCTAGTTTCATCCATGTTGTTGCAAATGGCATGATTTCCGTTCTAAGGCTGAATAATATTCCATTATATATCTTATTTTTTAAGGAACAATATATACAGATGTCACTCAGTATCCAAGGGAAATTGGTTCCAGGACCATCCCCCAACACACTCACCCCGTGGATACCTAAAATCCCTTATATAAAATGGCATAGTATTTGCATATAACCTACACTCAAATTCCTGTATACTTTAAACTATTTCTAGGTTGCTTACAATACTTAATAAAATGTGAATACCATATAAGTACAATAGAAGTGTTAAGTAAATAGTTGCTGGCACAATGCAAATTCAAGTTGAGCTTTTTATTTATGTATTATTTTTGGCTGTGCTGGGTCTACGCTGCTTTTGCATGGGCTTTCTCTAGTTGTGATGAGTAGTGGCTACTCTTTGTTGCTATGTGCAGGCTTTTCACTGCAGTGGCTTCTCTTGTGGCAGAGCACTGGCCCTAGGCACATAGCCTTCAGTAGTTGAGGCTTGCAGGCTTAGTTGCTCCATGGCATATAGACTGTTTCAGGACCAGGGGTCGATCCCATGTCCCCTGTGTTGACAGGCAGATTCTTATCCACTCCACCATCAGGAAAGTCCAGTTCTGCTTTTTTTAGAACTTTCTGAAAAAATGTTTTTCCAAATGTTTTTGATCCTCAGTTGGTTGAACCCACTGCTGCAAAACCCACAGAAATGGAGGGCCTACTTTATATCACATTCTCTTTATCTATCATCCATCAACAGATACTAGGATGTTTCCATACCTTGGCTACTGTGAATAATGCCGCAACTAGCTTGAGAGTGTAGGTATCTCTTAGAGATAGTGATTTTATTTCCTTTGGATATACACCCAGAATTGAGATTGCTGAGTTCTGTATGTTAGTTCTATTTTTAATTTTTTGAGAAACTTTCCATAATGGCTATAATAATTTATATCCCCATGAACAATCTACAAGTTTCTTTTTTTTTTCACATTCTCACCAACACTTGTCATCTTTCAACTTTTCGACCTAACAGTTGAGGTGATATCCTGTGGTTTTGATTTGCATTACCCTATTACTGATGTTGAGTATTTTTTCATGTACCTACTGGCTATCTGTATGTCTTCTTTGGAAAAATGTTTATTCAGTTCCTTTGATCTTTTTTTCAGATTTTTAAAGGTCTTTATTTGTCGTGTTTCTACAACCAGTTTATGTCTGTGTGAAGTCAGATGAATTAGCAATATGGTTAGTTTGAGTTCTACTACCATCATGCTGGGCATTTGTTGAGCAGGAAATATATGCAGTTTCAGACTGGAGATAACCATTTATCATTTGGGCAAGTTGAATGTCCATCATCATACTCAGAATGCACAAATTCAGTAAATATTGTAGAATCCTAGCACTTGATGATTCCCAACAGGAATATATGGTATACTTTGTTTTGTTCCTTTCCAGTTATACATGCGCCTATTATTTTTCTAAGTCTTTTGATCTTGTTTTAGTCCAATTGTTATTTTGCTACTGAGTTATATGAATTTCTAATATATTTTGAATATTAACCCCTTGTCAGATACACAGTTTACAAATACTAGCTCCCCTTCCATAGGTTGCCTTTTCATTTTGATTGCTTCCTTTGCTGTGCAGAAACTTTTATTTTGATATAGTCCTACTTGTTTATTTTTGCCTTTGTTGCCTATGCTTTTGTGCCCTACTTTAAAAAAATCATCATCAAGATCAATATTAAGGAGCCTTCCCATGTGCTTTCTTCCAGGCATTTTACTAATTCTGGTCATACATTTATTTGATTTTTGTATATGATGTAAGATAACAGTCCAGTTTCATTCTTTTGCATGTGGCTGTCCAGTTTTCCCAATATCATTCATTGAAGAGACTGTCCTTTGCTCATTGTGTATTCTTGGCACGTTTTTCAAACATCAGTTGACCTTACATGCATGGCTTTATTTCTGGCCCTTCTATTATGTTTCACTGTTTCAATTCCTTGACTATATCTTTTAACCTTCTAGTGATTTAAAAACAAATTACCAAATTTTTTAAACCTGTGGATTTTTCTTATTCTCTATCTGTTCCTTTTTTATAGCTTCTTGTTCTTCATCTGTAGATTTATTCTCTTAAAAAAAATCTATAGAGGGACTTCCCCAGGAGTCCAGTGGTTAAAACTTCACCTTCCGATGTAGCAGGTATGGATTCATTCCTGGATTGGGGAACTAAGATCGCAAATCCTTCAGGATAAAAAAAAATCCAAACATAAAGCAGAGCAGTGTTGTAACAAATTCAATTCAGACTTTTAAAAAAATGATCCACATCAAAAAAAACTTTAAAAAAAATTTATGCATATGCTAATTAAAATTTGTTTCTATTCCTAAGAGTATATATATTTCCCCCAGTATCCCTTTTTTAATGTTTATCTTGATCTTTTTTTTACATTGTACATTTTACTGAACTGTCTAGATGATCTTATATTGCCCAGTCATGTAAGAATGAATATGGTAGGACTGATCAGATGGTTGGCTGGTTCCATAGTAGAGTTAGATCACAGGGAGAAGATCTTGAATTTTGGAATCCCTAAACACCAGAATGCAGAGCACTTCACTTGAAAGACCCAACACTTGCCTTCTTATCCACTCCAGACTAACTAAATTATTTTTCCAAGGGAAAGAACCTTCTATTGCATTTTCCTTGGATGGGGTAAGGAGAGGAGTTAAGCAGTTACTCCTAAAGGGCAGGTGAATCTATTTTTCTCTCTTAACTTTAGCACCCTCTTCCACTTTCATGTCATTTGGATGTTTCCAAGCCCTAAACCTCTCCAGGTGTCTCCAAGGTATTAATCAATGGGTGCCATTTTTGGTTTTGCAATCTCTCCCCTTCATCTGTCATTATCCTTCCATCTGCTTTTCTTCTCCCAAAAACACATAACATTGATAGTCCATTTAATAACCCTCTTTATATTCTCCTTATTGTTTGAGATTATATCTGCTTTCCTCCTTTGTTATCATTTTAAAGAGATCTTGGGGAAAAGGGACAATATATGTATGTTCAATTCACTATTACCCTTAATTTTTCCTTTTTGATCTGTGCTAAATCAAGAAAGACTCTCACCTTATTCAAAGACTAAACCACTCTCTTTTAGTTGGTCAACTTCTGTATCATGAAACTTTGTTTTATAGCAAGAAGACTATCTTTTTTACCAGTTTGAGCCTCAACTTTCCCCCAATTATATTGAGTTTCCGTGCTTTCAGGTATTGACAACTCACTCTAATGCCTTCAAATCTTGGAATATTCAGTCTTATTTAATGTGTAGGTGTATAATGTTCTGAGTAATAGAAAAATGAATCACCAAAAAAAAAATCCCACAGAAATGGATTTTTTAAAATTTTAAACAAAAAAGCCCAAAGATTTCTTTATAGTTTCATAAGTTCCCACAAGACACTTTAAACTGAACAGATTTTTTTTGAGAATTATTCCAGTGACTGTTGAGGTGTTCTTCTCAAAGAATGATGGGGATTATATTAATAGCTCTTCATTTTTTTTTTTACAAACAGTTTGTATATATCAACATTTACATGAATGGAAATTTCCAAAGGAAAATATAAGTGGAACTATGATGGAGTTGTTGATTAAGAGTCAAGTCAAGCTAGATTTGAACCCTAGGCTTGCCCCATTCTGCTTGCTCTAAAATAATTAACATCTCTGAGCCCTAGTTGCCTCACCAATAAGTGATACTAATATTATCTCCTTCATGGGGTGGTCATGAGTGAGAGAGATAATGTGTACATAAAGAAATGAGGACAATGCCTGGTTTTGGTAAAAACTCATCAAATGGCTTCAGATTTGATTTTGAGGTAAACAACTTTTACATTTTCATTGCTTACCAACTTCTTTAAAGTAAGGGGGAAAAGGGTACTTATTCATAGACTCTATGAAGGTTGTGTAACCCTACTCACCTTCAGATTAACTCTCTTCAATGTTTCTCTCAGTCCCTCTGTTGTTTGTTTGTTTTTTTTTTTTGTCTACACTTACTCTATTTACTCAGCCTTCAGAAGATTACAAAACTGAGTCAGGCCACCATCTAGTCAATATCTTTTAGCCCCAGTGAATGGACAAGCAGTAATGACTCCTCCAGACTGTTTGTTTTGCCATTTTAATAATTACTTATTGAAGAATCACTGGCTAATCTCTGACATGACAGGTTTTGATGTCTCCCAATTATGGGCACATTATATAATCTGTGAATTAGAGCTATTGTCCTTTCCTGTGGGTAGAGATAGACTTTGCAGCTCCTTTTTTGCTTAATACAGTTAAGTCCAAGAGCCAAGAAGATGGGGGTTCTTTTGACAATATTTATATTCATTACAGGGAAAGCTATCAACATATTAAAAGGTGGCATGGATATATGCAAATATTGCTAAATTTGTAGGGATGAATTTATTTAATTCAAGCATACTAGTTAACAGCTATTTACAAGCTTGGGAATGAAAATCAGTTCTAATCTTTCATTTGATAAACAACTCTTACTTATTGAGCCGTACTGTATACACAGTGCTGAAATGAGCCAACTAACTGCTGATGAGACAGAGTTTTTAACTCATGTATATAACAAAATGTATTTACTTTAGGCACTGTACTTTAGGCACTAGGGTTACAAGTAGTAAATGAAAAACAGACTTGATTTTGTCCTTTGGAGTTTACCATCTACTGAAGGAAGCCACTGGTAAATGAACAGTCATAGACATAAACATAGAGCTACATTTTGATAAGAATGACACAGGAAAGATGCCCAGTGCTAGAAGAATAACATAGAGAGGGGCTGACTTTGCATTGACAAGCATCTTTCCCTGCTGAAAGGATAGTTAATCTGAAATGTGAAGAATAAGGAAGCAGACTCTGGGTGGAAGAGGAAGGGGCATTCCAGGCAGATGCAAAGGCCCTACAGTTGAGTGTGGTGCTTTCAGGGAGTTGAAAGGACAATGTATTTTGACCTAGAGGACAAAGAGAAGTGGATGTGTGTGATAAAGCTCTTAGTGCCTTCTCTTGTAATATTCCAAGCTGCCTTTCTAGTTTGGCTTTCATTCACCCCTTTATTCATTCAGGAAGTCAACAAATGAATGTCATTATCCTGTGGCAGGCACAGTGTTAGTTGTGGATATAACAGTGAATATGCCCATAGACTCTGGTCCCAAGATGTCACAGGAAAAGAGAAAAGGATGCCCAGGTGCTATGGGGTCACAGAGGGGAAGCTTTCATCTTTGCCATGAATTACCAGGATGAGGATGAGAAGAAAGAATTTCAAGCCAAAGAAAACATATGTACACAGGTTCAGAGGCAAAGGAATGCTTGGCATGGCAAGAAGCCTTGAGAACTCATGGAGGCTTCCAGAGTAGACTGTGAAGACCTGATTGGATGAAATGAAGGAAAAGAAGCAGGCAGTAACCAGTCCTTAAAGGGTCCTTTAGGCTGTGTTGAGGATCTTAGATCTTTTTCCCCTGATAGTCACAGGGGGCCACTCAAGAAATTTAAGCAGGGAATTGGTATGACCACATCTGTACTTTAAAATTAACATATTCATGTCAACATGGAGCATGGATGATTGGCTAAGAAGCTACTGCAGAGACATTGCTGAGGGAAAATAATGGCCCAAGTGAAACTAGTGGCAGAGTGAATCAGTAAATGGGGACAGGCTTTGTGGCCATTAGGAAAGGGAAGTTTATAGGACCTGGCATCTGACTAGATATACAGTAGAAGGAAAGGTGTTAAAAATGTCTTTGGTTAAGGATGGTTTTCTGTTTGGGGCAGCTATGTGGACAGTGGGCACCACTCAAAAGATAGAAAACACAGAAAAAGGAGTTTCTTAATCTGTGTGTTTCTTGATCTATAAAGTAGACATTATTTATTTTAATCATCTTGCAGTGTTGCCTGTACTACACTAAGAAAAAAGATGTTCAATAAACAGCAGCAATTATTTCTATAGACAGAGTTGCATAGAAGCAGTTAGCCACTGGTAATAGAACACAAAGTGGTTACCAAGTATGTCAGTGAAGGCATGGCAGGGCTATTGGGCCAAGCCTGAAATGATGAGTAACAAATTCCCACAGCATAAATGGAGGGATGGGTGACAGGAAACATTCTTAGGAGAGATCACAACAGGCACAGAGCTCAAAGTTCTTCCAGAAACTTAGAAATGGCCCACTGTTCTGGAGCATAGGACTTGTGGAGGAGACAGCAGACAATGAGCTAGAAATCTGGGGTTTCTGAAAGCTCTATAAACCAAGCTGAATAATCTGTCATCCTCCACCCCAGTGTTTGCTGAAGTTTTCCTGCAGAATATAAATTTCCTGTAGAATGTTAACAGGGTCAAATTAATATGGAAAATTCTGGTTTAGACAAAATTAACTTTATTGCCTTTTTAATACTGTTCATGTATAGCATCACTGATTTAATGGACATGAACTTGGGCAAACTCAGGGAGATAGCGAGGGACAGGGAGGCCTGGCATGCTACAGTCCATGGAGTCCCAAAGAGTCGGACATGACTTAGTGACTGAACAACAACAAAACTTTATTGCAAGATTCCTCAGAGCTTTTATTCCCCATGTTTCCAAAAGACAGTTAAATTCATTTCATAATTCAGGTATTGGCTTCATTTTAAAATTAATTTTCATATTAATTTTAGACTACATTAGGTATTTGTAAAATCATTTCTGTTTTCTCATCTATGTATTTTATATAAATTCATCTCTTATTGACAGTTTTATATTTAATCTGCTGCTGTGGTGGGTTTTTTAAAAAAATTTAATCAGAGGATAATTTCTTTACAATGTTGTGTTGGTTTTCTGCTATATAATGTGAGTCAGCCATAAGTTTACGTATATCTGCTGCATCTTGAACCTCCCTCCCACCTCCCCTCTCCTAGTTTTTTAATGGGCATTGTAAATCCAACAAAAGGAGCTATCAATTTATTTTTTTCTCAAATTCCATACCTCTTTTCCTGGAACACTGATTGGTACCTCAGGAAACACTAACACCATTGAGTTTAGAAAACTCTGCTCCAGGTAATGGGAAACCACCCAAGGATTTAAACCAGATCTATCAGTTATAAAGACCGTGCTTACTTAGTGAGGAGGATGGATTGGGAGGGTACTGAAAGTTTGACGGTCTTTAGAGTTTGAATGAAAGACTAAGACCTCAAATTTATACATGTCAAAGATGGGGCAGCAGTGGAAGGCACTTGTACATGCAGTAGCATGCACGTGTGCATGTGTGTTTTAATAATATATTGGACACTCAGTGCAAATGCTGCTTATGCTTGTAGACACTAAGGAAAGTCTTCATCAAAAAGTATGAAGCACTTTATCAATATGAGAAATCACTATTTCAAAGATCTTGTCTGTTTGTGATACCTTTTGATCCTTCTTCATCCTATCAGACACTTTCAAAATCAATTTCCCCAACTAAATATCTGTGAAGTCAAGAGACTTGCCCAGACCTCCAGTTCAGTTCAGTCGCTCAGTCATGTCTGACTCTTTCTGACCCCATGGACTGCAGCTTGCTAGGCTTCCCTGTCCATCCCCAAATCCCAGAGCTTGCTCAAACTCATGTCCATTGAGTTGGTGATGCCATCCAACCATCTCATCCTCCATTGTTCCCTTCTTCTCCTGTCTTCAATCTTTCCCAACATCAGGGTCTTTTCTAATGAGTCAGCCTTTTTCATCAGGTGGCCAAAGTATTGGAGCTTAAGCATCAGTCCTTCCAACGAATATTCAGGACTGATTTCCTTTAGGATGGACTGGTTGGATCTCCTTGCAGTCCAAGGGACTCTCAAGAGTCTTCTCCAATACCACAGTTCAAAAGCATCAATTCTTCAGCACTCAGCTTTCTTTATGGGCCAACTCTCACATCCATGCATGACTACTGGAAAAACCATAGCTTTGATTAGACGGACCTTGGTTGGCAAAGTAATGTCTCTGCTTTTTAATATGCTGTCTAGGTTGGTCATAGCTTTTCTTCCAAGGAGCAAGCATCTTTCAGTTTCATGGCTGCTGTTATCATCCACAGTGATTTTTGGAGCCCAAGAAAATAAAGTCTGTTTCCACTGTTTCCCCATCTATTTGCCATAAAGTGATGGGACCAGGTGCCATGATCTTAGTTTTTTGAATGCTGAGTTTTAAGCCAGCTTTTTCTCTCTCCTCTTTCACTTTCATCAAGAAGCTCTTAAATTCCTCTTTACTTTCTGCCATAAGGGTGGTATCATCTGCATATCTGAGGTTATTGATATTTCTCCCGGCAATCTTGATTCCAGCTTGTGTTTCAACCAGCCTGGCATTTTGCATGATATACTCTGCATATAAGTTAAATAAGCAGGGTGACAATACACAGCTTTGACGTACTCCTTTCCTGATTTGGAACCAGTCCATTGTTCCATGTTCAATTCTAACTGTTGCTTATTGACCTGCATATAGATTTCTCAGGAGGAAGGTCAGGTGGTCTGGTATTCTCATTTCTTTAAGAATTTTTCAGTGTGTTGTGATCCACACAGTCAAAGGCTTTGGCATAGTCAATAAATCAGAAAGAGATGTTTTTCTGGAATTCTCTTGCTTTTTTGATGATCCAATGGATGTTGGCCATTTGATCTCTGATTCAAATTACACACTACCTGTCTGCTGTGGGATTAGCACTAGCCTTTTTAGGTTCTGGATAGGAATTCACATTTCAGTTGCAGAGGTCAATGCTAAAAATTTATGTTCCCATAAGAGACTAATCAAGTGTGGATTAACCACAATGTAAGAATTTAGAGGTATTCACCTGGGTGAGAATGGACTCAACATGTACAATAGACAAATGATATACTTGATCGAGCTCTGAAGCAGGACTAGCTACATAATTTGTAAGGTTTGATCCAACGTAAAATCATGGGGCCTTCTATTCAAAGAGTATATATAAGAAATTTCAAGACTAACAGCAGAACTTTAATGCATATAAGTGACATATACAGAACCAGGGAAAAGCAAACTTGATCCTAGCTCTTCTAATTTCAAGTCCAGGACTCTTTTCATTATATCTTACATGCTTAGTCATTCAGCCGTTTTGACTCTTTGAAACTCTTTGAACTGTAGCCTGCCAGGCTTCTCTGTCCATGGGATTTTTCAGGCAAGAACACTGGAGTGGGTTTCCTTTTATCCTCCAGGGAATCTTCCCAGCCCAGGGATTGAATCCACAGGGATCGAGTCTCCTGTGTCTCTTGCATTGCAGGTGGATTCTTTACCTGCTGAGCTATTGTGGGAGCCCTCTAAACTAAGACTTGAGCTGGAATTTAATGAAAACTTAGAATGTTCCTAAGTTGAAAAAAAAATAAGCAAAACCTTTTTAACTAGAAGGAAAATGTGGAAGAGAGGACACAGAAGTAGATATATGCACGACATGGCCAATAGTCTAGGAAGTATCCATCTGCTAAAGGCTGGCATCTCTCCATGAGTCCTCCCGACCTTCAAGGCAGGGCCGGCCCCATGGTGCAGTGACATGTTCAGTGTATGTCATTTCTATGTATTAAAACTCTGCTGTTAGTCTTGAAATTCCTTGTGCTCTTTGAATAGAGGGCCCTGTGTTTTTATGTTGGATCAAGCCTCACAAATTATATAGCTAGGCCTGCTTCAGAGTTCAGTCAAGTGTGTCGTTTGTCCATCGTACATTCTCGCCCAGGTGAATACCTCTAAATTCTTACATTGTGGTTAATCCACACTTGATTAGTCTCTTATGGGCACATAAATTTTAGCATTGACCTCTGCAACTTGGATGTGAGTCTCTTTCCAACACCTAAAAAGACTGGTGCTAATCACACAGCACACAGGTAGTGCATGATTGATGTTGAATGAATCTATGCCTCCATCATGAGCCACTGACATGAACAGTTTCACATTTGCTTGTAACGAAACCATGTCTTTGAGTTAGCTTTTAAAATAGGAGGTTTGGGGGACAAGAAGCACATCTGGCAAAGCAATTCAAGAATGAGAACCAGAAAACTGAATAAATCTGGTGTGAATGTAGACATCAGAGCATGTAATAATGACAGTCTGCAGTGCCTCCTAACAACAGCTAACATTGTTTAGCTTTGTTTAACATCATTATGTGCCAGGGACTGTTTTAAAATATTTTATATATAAGAACTCATTTAATATTTACAACAACCCTATGAAGTAGATATTATTATTGGCATTTTGCAAATGAAATTGAAGAACAGAGAAATTAAGTAAGTTGCCCAACATTACAGTGTTAGGAAAAAACAGAACCAAGATTTGAAATCAAGCTGTCTGGAACTCAAAAGTCCTGCCTTCAACCCTTCTCCTCTTACACTTGACTGACCCATCTGAGAAAGGAAGTCTCCCATCTGGCCTTGCATCATTGCTATTAAGTGTATGTGTGTGATAACTATTATTAGTCTCCCTATAAAAATATTTGTGATTCATGGATTGGGATGATACCCTGGAGAAGGAAATGATAACCCACTCCACTATTCCTGCCTGGAGAATCCCATGGACAGAGAAGCCTGGAAGGCTACAGTCCATGTAATTCATATATGTGGGGAGCAGTATCTGTGTAATTCTGAACTTGCATTCAACTTGGGGCCTTTCTTTATTTCTAGGTCTTTTTTTTTCTGTTCATGAAATAGATGTAATGAATCAGCACTTGGAAGCAGGAAATGCTCTAAACTATGATTTCTTCTGAGGAGAGAATTCAAAATCTTCATTAAATTCTCAGAAAGGACCTGTGACCCCCAGCATGTTAAAGTCACTGCTCAGGGCCTTATGCTCCTTTTCAGATGTTAATTCATAAACTTTGATTATCATAGTTTGTTTATCCTTGTAGTGCTACAGACGCCAAATGGAAATTACAGAGGTCTCTGTTTGAAGGATGTTTAATACAATTGTTGATATTTTCATTCTGTATGATACCCATAAATATTTATTGAGTTTTAAAATATATTCAAACTTGCTTCCAAGTTCAAGGTCCAAGTAGTGCTTGAATTCAGCTCTTATAATTTATTTCTCTAGTATAGTGATGGCCAGGGTGTTATCCTTGTTTGCATAACACTTTGAACTTATCAAAATGTCTTCCTATGTAATAAGCTAAGATTACTATGATATGTCCTATAGCTTCCAAAGGTGCCTATACTTAGAAACTTCATTCCAATGAAGGAGAATGAGGCAGAATGTGGTGGTGTAGGAAGATGACAGTTAGTGATGATACTCAGTGAGCTGGAAGGCTTTCTTCCCAGACATCTGCAGCCTTGGATTGGGGTTGGGGGTGGGCAATGATAGGGTCCATCTGTAGCTCTTCCCTGACCCATCTCATGGGAGAGAAAATGGAGCTGAAGAAGATGAAGAGGAGCAAGGAGCTTGTTTATTTCATTTATATCCAGGGTTGGACCCTGGGACTTTTTTCCCTTCCAGTTTTATTGTGATACAATTGACATACAGTACTATGTAAGTTTAAAGTCTATAGCACAGTGATTTGACTTACATACTGTGGAATGATTTTTTAATGAGTTTAGTGATTACCCACCATCTCATATAGATGCCAAATTAAAGAAATAGAAAAAAAAATTGCATAATGAGAACTCTTGGGATTTACTCTGTTGACTACTTTCATATGTGGTGTACAGCAGGGTTAATTATATTGATCATGTTGTTCATTATATCTCTGCGTGCATGCGTGCTCGGTGGGTTCAGTCGTGTCTGACTCTTTACAACCCAATGGACCGTAGCCCACCAGGCTCCTCTGTCCATGGGATTTTCCCAGCAAGAATACTGGAGTGGGTTACCATGCCCTCCTCCAGGGGATCATCCCAGGGATCGAACCCATGTCTCCTGCATCTCTCACATTGCAGATGAATTCTTTACCTCTGAGCCACTGGGGAAGCCATTATATCTCCAGTACTTATTTATCTTATAAATAGGAGTTTCTTTTTGACTACCTTCATCCAACTCCCTTACTCTTCACCTCTAGTAACCACAAATCTGATCTTTTTCTACACGTTTATTTCTGTGATTTTTTGTATTTGAAAATATAATTGTTCCTATAACATTATGTTACTTCCTGAGTTTATGTGACATAGTAATTTTTTCTATACGTTTCAAGATGATCACAAGTCCAGTTATGATCTGTCACCACACAACGTGACAAATTACTTATCGAGTATATTCTCCATTCTATACATTCCATACTTACAGCTCATTTATTTTGCAACTAAAGCTTGTACCTCTTTAATCTCTTTCATTTATTTCTTCCCTCCCCGCATCTCCCTCCTCTGTTAACTACTTATTCTATGAATCTATAAGCCTCTTTCTGTTTTGTTACATTTGTTCATTTGCTTTTGGTTTTTTTTTAGATTCCATGTATGAGTGAAATCGTATGGTATTTGTCTTTCTCTGTCAGACTTATTTCAGTAAAGATGATACTCTCTGGGTCTATCTATATTGTTACAAATGGCAAGATGTCATTCTTTTTAAGAATGAGTAATATTCTACTATGTGTCTGTGTGTGTGTGTGTGTGTGTGTGTGTGTACCTGTACCATGTCTTTATCCATTCATCTTTTGATGGGCACTTGGGTTGTTTCCATATCTTGGCTGTTGTAAACAATGCTGCAATGAACATAGAGGTACATATCTGTTTTCTAACTAGTGTTTTAATTTTCTTTGGATAAATACCAAGGTGTGGATTTGCTGAATCATATGATAGTTCTCCTCTTAATTTTGTTGAGGAATTCCCACAGTTTTCCACAGTGGCTGCTTCAGTTTATGTTTTCACCAACATAAGAGGGTTCCCTTTTCTCTATATTCCTGTGACTTTTAAAAGAGAGTCATAATTTCTCCCCTTAATATTGACCTTAAAGTATTGAGGAGTTAAGGTCGACTTAACCATCCAATAACTTTCAACTTAGCCTCTTAAGAAGCAGCAGTGTCTCCCGAAACAGAAGCTGAGGAGTCCTTGTGGAGGCGTGTGTGTGGGGGCCAGAGCCGGGTTCCATGCTGTGTGTGTGTCAACCACCAGCTGACCTGGGCAAGTCTGTTCTTTTCTGTAGGCTTCAGTTTCTTCATTATCAAAATTATGGGCTGGAACTAATCATCTCTCACCCACCTTTTGTTTATTTGTTTCTTGACCATGTGGCTTGTGGGGTTTTAGTTCCCTGACTTGGGACTGTGTAGTTCCCAGACCAGGAGTTGAACTCAGACCCTCCACAGTGACAGCACAGAGTTCTAACTACTGGACCACTGGGGGATTCCCTAAGCTACTGTTTACCATGAATCTTGTTGAGTATGTGTTTGGTATGACCTGGAGTTACCTAATTTTTTTGGCACATGCACAAATTTATTTTTATAAAGTTGGGGTCCTAATGCATATACTGTATTATACTCTGAGTTCTGCAAATAAGGAGTTAGCTAATTTGCAAAGTTTAAGGGCAGAGACCCCAAGACTGTCCTCACTTCTGACATCAACTGCAAATTTGAGGGGTTCCCCAAAACTACTCTCAGTTTCAATAATTCACTGGGTCTCAGAGAACTCATAGAAAGCTATTATACTCATGGTTGTAGTTGATTACATGGAAAGGACACAGATTAAAATCAACCAAAGAAAGAGATACACTAGGGCAGTTGGGGAGGGTTCCAAACTTGCAGTTCCCATTGTTCTCAGGACACATTACCCTCCTGGCATTGATGTATAACAACATGAATAAAGTATTGATACCCAAGAAAGCTTGCATAAGCCTGGTGTTCAGAGTGTTTATTGGAGCTCCATTATATAATAGACATGATTCATTGATTGCCCACGCTGTTTGAACTTTGTCTGCAGCTTGTCCCAAATACCCCACACTAAATCACATGGTCTTTCTGCCATGGTCAGTCCCCACCATAGAACTGTCAGAGGGAACATCTCCCACTCGAGACAAAGACACTATTATCACATCCAACACAGATTATCTCCCAGGACCCTAGGGCAAAAGCCAGGCCTCTCTTTGGGCAAGGAAAATTTCTTTATTATTCAAGAATCCGAGATTTATTGTTTATTATCCCCACACACAGTTTGATCCATTTTTAAGCAAACATACATTGACTGTTTCATTATTTCTCAAGGTACATAAGAGTAACCAGCATGTGCCAAGCACTGCTCTAGGACCAGATAGAGTGTAGGGAATAAATACATCTCAGTCTCCCCAGAAATTATGTTCTTATGTAATAGTCAAAGCCAAATAAATACATTGTCAAGTAGCAATATGGGAATAAGGAGTGCTGGGAGGGATACTTCTATTTTATTTAAAACAGAGCAGTCAAAAAAGGCATCTTAGAAAAGTCCATTCTGGCGTGACACCCAAGTGAGTTGAAGCTCTGAGCTAGGCTGCTGATGGAAGGAAGACACTCAATCCAGAGAGAACAATCAGATGCAGAGGACCTGGGGTGGGCCTGCTCTTCCTCATGTGTGTGGCAAACAATTATGTCTATGCGTGGGGTAGAGGGAAGCCGGGTTGAGACAAGCGCTGGTATGCTGCAGGTGAGAAGTGAAAAAATGAAAAAGTATAGAGCTCCAGCTAGAGCCAAACCTTTCCAGCATTTTAAGAAAGTTTTACCCTGAAAGTGTAGGAAGCCAATAAAGAGCTTGGAGCAGAAAAGTGACAAAGTGATTTGCATTTAAAAGGCCCATTCTGCCTGCTGCACAGAAACTATTCTGTAGGAGGGGGAAGTAGGGATCACACACTCATTAGAGTCTATTGAGACCATCATGATGAGATGCGTTGGTAGCCGGAGCGTGGTAGTAGCCATGGAGGTGATGAGGAGTGGCTGGATGCTGGATGCATTTTGAAGTTAGAGTTGGCAGGATTTGCTGATGGACTGGAAGGATGTGGGGAATGAAAGAGGAATCAAGGAACAGGCGGTGAAGCTGGTCTGGTGGGGGCGGATTTAGGGATTGGGCTGCCTCGTAGATATCAGGGAAATATCAGGTCAGCTGTTGGTGTTATTAGTCTAGGGGTCAGTGGAGAGATCCATGCTCAATGTTTATGAGATTTTTACCGTTGAGTGAGTGGCAAGCTAAGAGACTGGATGAGGTCACCTTGGATGGGACTGTGGATAGAGAAATCTGAGAACTTTGAACTCGAGGGTACTTGGAGAAGTCAAGGCAAGCAGTGAGGAGCAGCAGCAGGTGACCCAGAGGAGTGTGCATTGAGGATGAATCAGGAAAGGCTGATACTCAGGAATCAGTGAAGAAAGTGTGTTTAGGAAGGAAGACATGTTCAGCCATACACACAAAACTGTTTGCATGCAAGTGTTAAAAGCCATGGGGTTAGGTTAGTCTTCAGAATTCACGCCACTCATCACATGACCACACAGTTCCACTCTCTGATCCAATCCAAAATACTCCAATTTAAATTCTTAGCTGGAAAAAAAAAATTCTCAGCTGGATTCCCATAACTGCACCTTTACATTTCTTCACCTTTAATGGCCATAATAGAGGCCATATACCTAACTGTGAAATTCCTTTTTTAGTAGTTACATCTGGTTATGTGGCTGCTTCTACTGGCTGGCATTGAAGCCATAGGTGTTAAGCTAAACATTTGGCCTATTCAGATGATAATTATATGCTGACTGAATTACATCTTTCTTGCTATTTGTTATAAATTGTTTTATAATGTCATTTTAGTGCTTTTAAAATCTTGATCTTTTATCATTCTGTTAATTCACCTTACTAGGTTTAAGGGAAAATGCATTTTGGGTTCCAGCTTAGTATTACATATTATACACGCACACACACACATAGATATATATGTATATATGGGGTTGCAAAGAGTCAGAGACAACTGAGCGACTAAACACAGCACAGCGTGTATATATGTGGGTGTGTCTATATATTTTTTCTTTTCTTTTTTAAAAAAAGTTTTGGCTGAGTCACTCAGCTTATGGGATTTCAGTTCCCTGACCAGGGATCAAACCTGGGCCCTTGGCAGTGAGAGCTCAGAGTCCTAACCACAGGACTACGAGGAAATTTCCTATATATATTTTCGTATTTAGTTTGTATTGCTTTAAATAGTTGTGAGGTTCACCAGTTTAAAGTTACTTAGTTTGGTTTTAACATTACAGTCTAGTTCAAGTCCTTGGTAGATGAAAATTTTTCCTTTGAAATAATGTGATAAAACTCATTTTGTGAGTCTACAAACGATAAATGCTGGAGAGGGTGTGGAGAAAAGGGAACCCTCTTACACTGTTGGTGGGAATGCAAACTGGTACAGCCACTATGGAGAACAGTGTGGAGATTCCTTAAAAAACTGGGAATAGAACTGCCATATGACCCAGCAATCCCACTACTGGGCATACACACCGAGGAAATCAGAATTGAAAGAAACACATGTTCTCCAGTGTTCATTGCAGCACCATTTACAATAGCTAGGACATGGAAGCAACCTAGATGCCCGTCGGCAGATGAATGGAAAAGGACGTTGTGGCACATACACACAATGGAATACTACTCAGCTGTAAGAAGGAACGCGTTTGAGTCAGTTCTGATGAGGTGGATGAACCTAGGGCCTGTTATACAAAGTGAATTAAGTCAGAAAGATATATAGAGTATAAAATATAGTGTATATTAATGCATATATGTGAAATGTAGAAGGATGGTACCAATGATCCTACATGCAGGGCAGAGGAGACATAAAGAACAGACTTCTGGACTCAGTGGGAGGAGAGCGTGGAATGATTTGAGAGAATAGCATTGAAGCAGGTCCACTACCATGTGTTGAATGGATGACCAGTGCTAGTTCAATGCAGGAAGCAGGGGACCCAGGGCCGGTGCTCTGTGACAACCCCGAGGGAGGGGGCGGGGAGATAGGTGGGAGAAGGGGTTCAGGATGGAGGGACACATGTATACCTATGGCCGACAAACGTTGACGTATGGCAAAAGCCATCACAATATTGTGAGGTAATTATTCTCCAATTAAAATAAATAAATTAAAAAAACACTCATTTTGTGAATGGAATAATACTTTTGGAATAGTTCCTCTATACTTGTGCTGTAACCACTAGGAACGTGTGGTTATTGAGTCCTAGACATGTGCGTATTTTGGAGAGGTGCTGTCAGTTGTAACATGCACACCAGGTTTCAAAGACTTGGCATAAAAAGGGTGTAAATATATTGTCAGTTATTCTGTATTCTATATATGCTGAAATTAATGTTTTTGGTATATTGGATTAAATTATTCTCATTTTATTTTCCCCAAATTTTAAACATTATTAAAACTAATTTCATCTGTTTCTTTTCACTTGTTAGTGTGGCAACTTGAAAATTTACAATTATTAATGTAGCTTGTATTTCTTATGGGTAGAACTGTTCTGTGTGTTTGGTAGCACATATATTTACGTCAGTGTCTGTCATTTTTCTGGTGTGTACAAAATGATTTTTTATTTTTTCAATACAAAGTTTCATCCTAAAAAGTATTTCATAGACTTATAAATTTTTAAAATTTTCTTACTATAAAAATGATTGTGTTCTAAATTTTCTTTGACAGGAATATGAACCACAAAGAAAGCCACACTTAACCACTCTCAAGCATTTTCATGTGTTCCTTTTGTGATTCACACATTTTTTCCAAAAAAGGGACCAGTCAGTATACATTGTTTTTTGACTTTTTCAAACAACATGACATGAACATATATCCTTGTCATTACATACTTATAAATTTTTCTGCACTAATAATAACCTGAGGGATGTACCCTACTCCTAGAGGTAATAATGGTTTATGACAACAGTAATTTTTTTTTAATCTTTAATAACAGTTTTGTTGAAACACCTTTTTTTTCTCTTCTAGTTTTATTGACATACAATTGACATACAGCCTTGTATAAGTTTCAGGTGTACCTCATGATTTGACTGACATCATGAAATGATGATCACCGTAAGTTTAGTGAACATTCATCTCATATAGATACAAAAAGAAATAGAAAAATATTTTTTCTTGTAATGAGGATTTACTCTCTCAACTTTCATATGTAACATGTGCATTGTTTGTGTGCTCAGTAGTGCCTGACTTTTATGACCCCACAGACTGTAGCCTGCCAGACTCCTCTGTCCATGGAATTTTCCAGGTAAGAATAACGGAGTAGGTTGCCATTTCCTCCTCCTCCTCTTCCTGACCCATGTCTCTTGCGTCTCCTATGTCTCCTGCATTGGCAGGCAGATTGTTTAATAAAGCAGTTTTAATTATATT
The DNA here is from genome assembly GCF_019320065.1 of Cervus canadensis. Taxonomy (NCBI): domain Eukaryota; kingdom Metazoa; phylum Chordata; class Mammalia; order Artiodactyla; family Cervidae; genus Cervus; species Cervus canadensis. The sequence continues at coordinate 50,831,857 of NC_057389.1, forward strand.
TATTATGTCTTACTGTACATCTCTAGTTTATCTCACAACTGGAAGTTTGTACCTTTTGAAACATCTTTTTAAAGTATTCAATTCAGTAATTTTTAGTCTATTCAAAGCTGTGCAGCTATTGTCCTTAAGTAATTTTAGAGTATCTTCATTATTCTAAAAGGAAATCCCGAACACACAAGTAGTCACTCTTATTCCCCCATCTCAGTCCCTGGCAACTAATCTACTCTGTCTCTATGGATTTGCCTGTTGTGAACATCTCCCATACATGGAATCATACAGTATGTGGTTTTTTGTGACTGGCTTCTTTTATTTAGCATAATGTCTTCAAGGCCCATCCATATTGTAACATGTATTGGTACTTCATTACTTTTTATAGCTAAATAGTAATTCTTTATATAGATATATCACATTTTATTCATCCATTTATCAGTTGATGAATATGTGGGTTGTTTCCACTTTGGGGATATTATGAATAATGCTGTTATGAATACTCATCTACAGGTTTTGGTATGAATATGTGTTTTCAATTTTCTTGAGTGTATAACTAGAAGTGGAATTGCTGGGTCATATGGTAACTCTGTTTAACATTTTGAGGAACTGCCAAACTATTTGCGATTGCACCATTATACAATCCCACAAACAGTGTGTGAGGATTCCAATTTTGCCACCTCCTCACCAACACAATAGTAGTGATTTTCAACTGAGAGGCTATTCATTCTTAAGAGATACAGATCAGCCTCCAGTGGTGGGTGGTTTGGAAAAAGACCTCCAAGTTTCTGTGGTGACCTCAACCCACCCAACACACAAGCACAGCCAGGCTCCTATTTGTTTGACTTTGGGTATGTTATTTATCTTGACTAGCCACAGTTAAGTGGAGATACCTTACCTTATAGGGAAGTTGTTAGAATTAAATAAGATAATGCTAGTGAAACCCTTTGCACAGTGTCTAGTACATAATACATGCTCAGTAAACATTAGATGTTAATATTTTATCAGTGGCTCAATAATTTCCCACTATACATACACACCATAATTTGCCTAGACAATTCTGTTGTTGGCACTTAGGCTTGTTTTCAGTTTTTCATGACTATAAACAGTGCTCTGAGAAATATCCTTATGGCTAAATTTTTGCCCTATATCCATGATTATTTTCTTAGGATAAATTCTGTAATGTGTTATTGCTTGGTGCATTTTAAAGAAATTTGAAGACATTTCCCAATGTAATTTTTTTGTTTGTTTAAATTATCCTGAAATATTTCTTTGAGACATGTCATCAGGTACTAGACAATATACCACTTTAGATTTGCTAAACTGGTTTCAGAAATCCTTACTTTGTACCTAACAAATATAATGCAAATACAAACCTACAAGACAGTCCAAGTTTAACACTTAAATGATTGAATGAGAAAAGGCTCTCAGATCTGGACTTTTGATTGTACCTTTTCTGTCATTGCTTCAATATCCTAACTAGACAACTAAAAGTGCTATCAGTGAAATTAGGCACGGTGGGTGTTTTTGTTTTGCACTGAGGTGAAACACGGGCAAAAATAAGGTGACAATAGAGCATAAACAGCAGAAAATAACTATTCATTGAGAGTGAGCATGCACCTCACTTTCCTTACATTGTCAGATCTAGGAACTTTGCAGAGGCCATCACTCACAAATCCATCATGGCAATTTCATAACCAGCCTAGAGGGGCTCAAACAGAGGCATCGGGTTTCCTCTGATGGATATGGAAATGCTTTATAAAGGTAGGATTTTTAAGAGATATTTGATCGAATGGTGAAATGTTCTGAAATTTGACAGTTTGGGAGATTGAGTGTTGAGGAACTGAAAGGAACTTTGTATAGGTTAACACATGTAAGTAGAAAGATATATCAACAATTCATATGTTTCAAGTGGCTATAGTAGTAAATGTTTACAAATCAGTTCTCTGCCACCCCAGCCCCAAAGTTAATGCACTGATTTATGTAGGTTTGGTTTTTTTTTTTTTTAATTTCTATGATATAAATATCCCACCATGGCAGATTTCAGATTTTAAGCTACCAACATGATGTCACTTGAAGCACAGCTGGATAAAAAGATGTGTATAATCGACACAATCAGCTATCAACAGCCAGCACCTCCCAGCTCCTGCATACAACTGTTTATTTTCATAAGTTTCTGTACTTGGGTACATGAGGGAACATGGTACTCAGTGAAATCCATTAAGTATATCCAGAATCTAGAATTAATACATTTTGAGAACAAGATGTTTTGTTTTCTTTTCCTAGGTTAAATGCCTTGCTAAAGGTTCACTCATGTGGTATTTATTACATGCTGTAACATGCACAAAAAGGAATGGCAAACCTTGCTAGAAACTCAAGAGGTCATCCTCTGGGCAGTCGTGGCAAACCATCTCAGAGAGACATTTGGGGCTCAGTGATCTAGAGAGGGATTCCACAGGATTCCCTGATGGACAAACTTGATTAGGTCTGCACTTACATATGTGAAAATCAAGAAAACATAATCCTAATTCCTTCCCTTTGCACAGGACTTCCTGGCTTATAAAGGGCTTTTTATAAGACAGTAAGGAGTGACTAGGGCTCATTAAGACGATTGCTAGGTGGTTAAACTCAGGTTTCTAGGTCACTTGTATCCGTACATCTGACTGACTGGTAGTGCATCTCTCCAATTCTCTGCCGACAGAGACCCCAATGAGCCACTACCAGGAGGCCAAAGGGACATTTTAGTGAGGCCTGGCTATGGGCCAAGCTTGTATTAAGCACTTTCCTTACAGTCTCTGAAGCCACTCAACAACCCTATGAAGTGGTTCCTATTATTTTCTTTCAGTGTTACAAATACAAAGGCTCAGAGATGTTGAATTACTTGCCAAAGGTCATGAAATTCATAAATGCCTGAGCTGAGATAGAAAACCAGGCCTGTCTGACACCTGAAGCCTATATTAAGAATATCTAGACTGGCTTAAGTCAAAGGTTTTAATACAATTGTAGATATTTAATGTGCTAATTGGATAGCATGTCCTACAAAGGGTTTCCAATGTAGGCAGTGCTAACCTAACTGGGCTGGGGGTATGTGAGAGTGTTGAGGGAGGGGGGAACATATGAAAGATGATGAAAGAAAGAATGCTTTCCGGTGCTGTCATGATGCATTGTGTAACTTAAGAGGGCTGTGTGTTTGTAACTGGCCTTTTCTGTGTATAGCTCAAGCCTGGATCTGGTCAGCCTTTCAGAGTGTTCTTTGCTGCCACTTCTGCAGCCTGTGGCCCCCCTTTCCATAAACCATAAATTAGATACTAAGTCCCATGACAGCAGAGATGACAATACATTTTCAGCACTGATATTGCTGCAACTCTAGACCTATCCCAGTGGCCGACATGGTAGGTGCTTAAATATTTGTTCAATATTGACAGTGATAATGATAGTAAATACTCAACAAGTCATAGCAGTATATTCTTTCCAAGTATTATCTCGTTTAATCATCAAAGAAACTCCATTAAGTAGTACTATTTTTCTTTCTAATTTATAGATTAAAAAAACACAGGTTGGGAAATCTTGTAACTTTGCTCAAGGACATAATAATAAGTGACAGAAAATCAGTTTTGCTTGATAGCAGAGCCTTGGCACTTAATATTATACTCCAGTCTGATAATTTATAATGCACTGTTGTATTTCTAAGAAAGCTCATATTTCTAAAATCAGATGATAGAATTTCAGTTTTGTGAAAGAAAGGAACTCTCATCTAACTGTATTGCAGTACCTACAAAAATTCTTGTCATAGATTAAGTGCTCAGTAAGTATTTTCAGTGCCTAGGCATACAGAAATGGGTAGGACAATTGTTTTCAATAGGAATAGGCATTACAATCTAGAGATTTACTCACTCACAACAGTTTCTTGTTAGGCAAGAATTTTAATAAAAATAGAGCTTTGAAACCTAAATATCACTGAACGAATTCAGTAATTTACTCGTTCATTTACAAAATATTTATCTCCATTCAGTAAATATAATTGAGCATCTACTAAGTGCTAGACACTTTATAGCAGAGATACAGTGGAATGGTTGACAATTATAAGTAAACAACTAGTACAAAATGCAAATGTTCCATGAAGAAGAAGAAAAACATGTACAGACAAAAAATTCCAAAGGAAGGGACCATGGGGAGGGCAGGGAATGCCTCAGTAAAGTATGCTGAAGAATGCCAGGAACACAAGGAAGGGATAGGAAACGAATGGCATGGGTAAATGCCAAAAGGTTTTAGAAAGAACTTGACATGTTGGAGGAACAGAAAGAAGGTCAGTGAGTCTTCTGAGAAATGGTCTGTGTAGTCCTCTTACAACCACAGGATTGCACAGGGCTTCCTTCACTCCCTGACCTCCTTTATTGCACATGGTTGTGTTAAAGAACAAAGCCAACAGGTGTATTTTTCTTGGTTTTGGTTGGAGGCGCTAGTTCCCCACTGTCCATAGTAGAAAAGAATGGTTCACAAAATAGAAATCTTGGAGTCTACTTAATCTACTTAATGGATAGCCATCTAATTTGCCTTCCCACAACTTGTGTCTTAAGAAAAAACTTGTCTATACTATTGGATAAAATAAATGCAAGAGGAATTTTGCAGAAAACAGGAAAGGAAAAATTTAGTAAACCCAGAGGTTTGATCTCTGGCAGGGACACTTCTGCCATTGGCTACAGTGGAAAATTTCTCAGGCACAGCCTGGCTAACAAACCTGGGCCTTCCCGATTGATCTTGTAACTCTGTTCCAATATAGCCCACTTCCTGGGAAGATATGGGAAAGAATAGCTTCCCTGGTGACTCAGACAGTAAATAATTTACCTGCAATGTGGGAGACCTGGGTTCAATCCTTTGGGCTATGAAGATCCCCTGGAGGAGGGAATGGCTACCCACTCCAGTATTCTTGCCTGAAGAATGCTATGAACTGAGGAGCCTGGCAGGCTACAGTCCATGCGGTCGCAGAGAGTCAGACACAACGGAGCGACTAACACTTTCACTTTTCATCTCAAATACTACTCCAAGCTCTCCAGTGGCAACTGAAGGTCATTTTGACTCAAAGCAAGATGTCTCCTCACCACTTTAAGATGAATTTAGCTTTTCCCCTCTTCCCCCTCCCCCTACCCCCTTATGCCAATCTGCAAGAGAAGCTGGACTGTATAACTACAGATGAGCTGACCACTGGAGTCTTGGTGATGGATCCGACTCATAACGTGGAAGAACAAGCCATGGCAACTGGCACTGAAGTGGATTACATCAATTTGTACATCAGTCTTCATCTCTTCCTGGAATTTCATATGTGAATTTGGCACACACAGTCAAAGAAGTAGGGAAGATTTAATCACCAGATAAGAATTAAATGGAATCTTTTGTAAGCTGAATATTATATATCAAAGAATATTTCTCCTATCTTCTCCCAGAGATAAGCGGTTGGTTTCTGGAGATGAGGACCTTGCCATTTTCTACCTGCCAGAAGAATGTTTTCTTCGTGGAAGTCTAATGGCAATTCCCAACCTCAGTTAAGGACTTGTTTTCCGGTTTTTTTTTTTTGAACTTCAAATACTGTCTAAATTGTGTTAGCCGAAGCATTGTATGTATATAATTAACTCACAGATCCCTCTGGGCTCATCCAGCTAAACTTGTGGAGCTTAACTGAGCAAAACATTCGCTGATGTCTCTCCCCTGCAGTGACGCTCAATGAAATGAATACCTTCTGCAAGAGGAAATCGGGGACATTTCTTGTCCAAATTGACTTTCTAGTGATTTGGGTTGCTTCAGAAATGATTGTTGTTTCATAACAGTAATGATCTCATTTTTCTTTCAAATATGAAATCTGTGATTTAGCAATTCAGGAAAAATTGGGGGGGGGGGGGCGGACTTCTGTATTTTCTTCCTAGCTTAAGTGGGAAGACAGGCCACTTTTTGGTATTCATTGGATCTTTGAAATTCCCCCTGGGAAACAGTGGCACTCTGGGGGCACTGGGCTCCAATGTACCTTTCACTGGGAGAGCAAAAGTTAGAGGTTCCTGCAGTGCTATGTCTTAGCAAGCAAAACCCACCGGAGGGGCTGGAGCAGTTTGACCAAAACTGCGTGCAAAGGGTTAGGGAATATGGACTTTTTCAGAGCATGTCGACTAGATTCATAATTCGACCCTCTTCCTCCCTCTGCTAGTATAGACTTAGACACCCTCAGTTAAAAGATATTTTTGACTCTCTTTGAAAGGGAGAAGTCAGGTGTGATCCGCAGAAAAGTTCTGGCCTCTGATTCCCCATTTATTCCTAACCCAGAGAAGGGCTTCAGCTGGGCTCTGAGCATTCTCTCCTCTCTGGGTGAGGCTTTGAACCCCAGGCCTCACCCTTGACCTTCGTCCAGGGGCCGTATGCTTGATAGAAGGGTGAGCAAAAGAGGCCGGGATGTAGATTTCCTGCTTGCTCAAGGGAACCTTCTCTTTGCTATCCTGGAGCACAGGTGTCTGAAGAAAGGCGGTGAGCTAGGGGACTCTGGGTGCTGGAGTAAACGCCGCCCTGAGCTGCGTGGCGCTGGGCGGGGAGGGAGGTCGGAAGAGCGCGTCTACGCTTTTCACGTCAACCTGCGGAGCTGGATGCTCGCTGCCCAGGTGCGGGTTGGCGGCTGCGTGCGCCCCACTGCAGCAGAGAGCAGCCGCAGCCTCTGCCTCGGCCACCACCGCTGCTGGGGAAGAGTCCTGGGGCTGCTGACGCGGTTGGGAGGAGCCTCGCCTTTAATGCACCAGCCGCCTCCAGCCTCCTGCAGCAGCAGCAGCTGCGAGTGCGCGCGTGTGGGTGTGAGGGTGAGTGCGCTGGCGCCGGCCGCCGAGCGCCCTGCCCAGCTCCCCGCCGGCTGCCGAGCCCCCGGCAGCCGGAGCCGCCCTCCCGTGGGACCAGCACCCTCCTCCGGGCCGGGCCAGCCTGAACCCTGCCCCTGCCATCTCGCCACTGCAGCTCGGGTCCAGAAAGGCACCATTTTGTCGTGGCTGCCCGCTCTCCCAGGGGGGAGGAGGGATCTTTTTTGCATTTCGGAGCGGCTGCCAATGAGGGGAACCTGTTGGGCATCTCCCCAGCCCGGCTTGTGAGCGCCTCCTGGGGCGGCGGGCGGGACCAGACCCCTTGGGGCACGGCGCATCTTGGCACCCCAGAGGCGGAGGCGGCGGAGGCAGGCGCAGCATCCTCGCTGGGAATTGGAGCTGGAGTGAGCGCACCGCGGGAGGAGCCGCCGCAGCCTCGGAGATCCCGGGCGGAGGAGGTGACAGCTCCATTGCCGGGTTTTTATTTTTTTTCTCTCTCCGCCTCCCCCGTCTCCTCCTCAGGCTCGGACCATGGTGCAGTCCCACTGGCTCCCCTGCCCCCCTCTCCTGTGAGACTGGCTGCGGGGAGGGAACATGGATACTTGTCTGCCGGCTTCTGGTTCCCACGCAAGTAAGCCTGCTGTCAATGGAGGAGGACATTGATACCCGCAAAATCAACAACAGTTTCCTGCGCGACCACAGCTATGCGACCGAAGGTAACGCCAGCCCCACCGCATTCCGCCGCTGGGGCCGGGCGCAAGTTGCGGATCGCTGAGCTCCGCGGGCGGCAGGGCGCGTAGCGGCGCAGACTCCTCCGGGCCCCGGGGCTGGGGCGGGGGCTCGGCCCGCAGGGGCAGCTGCCCGGGCGCCCCACATCCATCCGGGCTCGGCGAGGCGAGCTGGGTGTTCAGCAGCAGGTGGACCCGGCGCCCACGGGAGTTAAAATGGCCCTCGGGGGTGAGGTTTTTCAGGGTGGGGCTCCCGGCTGGAAAAATGACTCCTGCCCCCAAAAGCAGATGTCCCTCTCCGAATATTTATGCAGGGGCCGGTGGAGTGGGGGATAGGTAAGAAAGAAGAGGGCCCAAGAGGACCCTGGGTCCTCCTCTCCCTGAGTGGAATGATGTGTCTCTCAGTGGCTGCAAGGGAGGGCATGGTTTCATTTCCTGCCCGTTAATCTCCCCGGCCGGGTTACCTGCTTAGACAATCAAAAGCCCAAAAGGCCCGTTCATAAAGGGCGAACCTCTCTCCCCTTGGAAGTGCATTAGCAAGATATAAAAAGGTGGCTTGGGAAACAGTGTTGGGGCGGCGAGTGAATGAATCTGACACGTGGGGCGAGCAATGCGATCAGTGGGGCCTTTAAAAATCACCATTATGAATTCTGCAGCAGTAGTTTCTGCTGAATCAACAGCCAGCAGAAAGCAAGAGGGTTCAGTAAGCTGAGCTTTGCCAAGAGGTGAAATTGTCGTATCTCTCTCTCCCTTTCTCCCTCCCTTTCTCTCTCTCTCTCTCACCGTTTCCCCCAGCTTGTTCTGACATTAGCCTGAGTGAGGTACAGGCAGGAGAGAAAAGTCAGCAGGTGGAATCTCATTTGCCTTTTGTGTGGGAATAGAGAGTAGGGGCATTTTTTCCAAATACCAAAACTTTTGCATTTTTGCTTTCATTTTCTACTTGTCGGCCTTTATCCTAAAGCACTCCTGTACAGTGTTGCATCGTCACATTGTAATACCCACGTGAGAAAATGTGTGTGAAAGGGTTTTAGGAACATGTAGCAAGGCATGTTCATTTCAGATGATTCCTGCTATTCTTGGATGCTAAAATTTCTGTCACATTTAATCACATCAAGACTACTAGAGAAATGTGGACGGGGGTGGTAAAGAGTTCAAGTTCTGAAAAGAAAAAGACAAACAATTTAGGGGTAAAGGTGGCGTCTTCTATAAACATCCCTGAAAGTTTCAGATAGAATGCTCAGCACTTTGAAAATATATGCTTTATTCATCATCATTGTTGGAGAGCGTCACGCCTAATATGTCCGTGATTCTAGACAAATCAAGCAGAGCTGTGTGAGCTCTGGCCTTCAGGAGCTTAGAGGTGGCTTTTAAGATGTTTAGCTTGTCCCTGCCCCATATCAAGCACCGTGCTTACTGAGTCTATTTACTTGCCTGGTGACAACATGATTGTTTGATGGTCTTCCCTGGTCTTAGTGCTTTGTCACTGACTCACTGGGTGATCAGCTCTGGGTCTGAGCATAGCATCCAAAGAGAAGTTGGCTTTGGGTCCATTGTCTTTGGGGGCACACTTTTGTGTGTGTGTTTGAGACAACAAAGACAGAGGGTTGCCTTGACGTTTTCTTCTGTATTGCCTTATGCCTCCAAGTGCAGGCAAAAGAAACTTACTGAGCTAGGAAGATGGGAAAATTGAGGTCATGTGTGTAGGAGTATCATCTGTAAAATGAAGAAATGAGTTAAACATGGCATTCCTCATTGCTTTCAGGGTCTTAGATAGACCTCATCTTTGTTCCTCTTTGATGCCATTTTGGAAGACTCTGATTGCAGATAAAATATTTGGGTTTATATAGCCCGAAATGAGGTAGAGTTTATAGCAAAGAATTTTCTAAAATCTTTCCAAATTACCTCCTTGGATCACTCTCCCCACCCCAACCCCAGTGCCACTACATTCAAAACTAAACAAACCTTTATTTCACAGTACATTTTCAAGGTTTTGGTTTTGTTTTTTTTTTTTTTTACCTGAGCTTAATGAGAGTCTGGGAAGAAAAAAATGGTACTTAGACAATGTAAGTTGTCTTTTTACGTGCAATTCCCAATTGCATTTTATTCATCAAAAGAGCATCCTTCCTCTTCTGATAAATACCTCAAAAGTGTTAGTACACCTTGAAGGAACACCGCTAGATCAAAATATTCATTGTTAAAATCCTCTGCATTTGGGGACTTGCCCCAAAGTTCTCTTCCTCTTTTTTAACTGAAACCCACCTTCTGGGGAATTAGTTTCTAGGTCCTTCTACAGACTTTGCTTTTCCTTTTGTCTTTTTTGATATTTCTGCATTTTCCTGTCTTGCCCAGATATGTCAGCTTTCTTTTTTCCTGCAAAATTTCCTTTGCATTTATGTCTGAATTTTTCTTCCCTTTGCTTGGATCATTCCACACTGCAGTATTCTATTTAAAGCTGAAAGGTTTTTGCTGTGTAGTTAGTGTGAAGGACTCCAAGCTCAATTTGCATTATAAGTGGTAGCTGCAGGCAAGTTCATCCAGCTAAGAGCAATGCAAATACTAAAGGACACTTTTCCCAAGCTTTTCTGTCTTTCTCTCTCTCTCTGTGGGAAAAGACTGCGTGATGTGTATTTATTTAAAACATTTCTTACAACTTTTCTTTTGTTCTGAGTATGAAGTTACCATCTTCATCTCCCTTTTCCTTTTTCTCCCGTTTTAGAAGTTGCTATCTTTGAGCATCTCTCTTTTCCAAGCACTGTACGCACTGAGCTTTTTGTAAGTAGTGTTTCAACATGTCCATACCCAGTTAAGTGGACCTTGTGTTTTCCATTTTTAATAAGAAAACTGAGCAACTGAGGCCCAGAGATGACACTAATTAGTCAAGGTCATACAGTCAGGGTAAAATTTGTCTTCCGACTCAAGACTGTCTGATGTGCTCTTCTATTAGGAAATTCTGCACAGCTTCATTTTTCTTTAACTATTAGCTCCTGTTATGAGGAAGATCACAGTGGTTTATCTCTGTGTGTAAATAATGTTCCCATCTGAGGGAAAATTCTTTGCAGGAATCGTTTGAAAATGTGCGTATAGGGTTATACATGAGGAAAAGCATCGGTAGGGTTAGCTTTCTATCTTTTTGACTTGTTAGAACCAATTAAAACTGCCTCTCCAATAGCACAATCAGAGTTTTCTAGATTAATGCTTATGTTCTCATGGGGCAGAATAAATATTCTACCTAGGAGGAGTTCACGGGAATGGCAGTCTGGTTAGGAGGAGAAGTCAGATAATTTGTTGTTTAAAAGTAACTATTCTTTTCTCAATTTCCTTAGCCATAAAATGGGAATAACAGCAGAACCTACGCCACAGGTGAAAAAAACTATAGTCCGTGGGGTCGCAAAGAGTTGGGCTTGACTGAGAGACTTTCATTTTCAATGTAGGAAAAACACTCAAGAAAGTGCCTAATACAAAGCCAGACCTTGATAGGTGCTCTCAGTAATTTTAGCTGTTGTTATTATTACTTAAACTGCACTTGCATTGCAAGCACAATGTTTTTCCTTGCATTGTTGTTGATTTAGAGTGATCTTGAGGGAAGAGCTAGTGGAAATAGGAGAGATGTCCCTAAAACCCATCACAGTCTCTTCTTGACTTCTCCACTAGCTGTGGATAGCCTCTTAGCAATTTGCCTTACTGTATTGGGTTGGCTGAAAAGTTCATTCAGGTTTTCCCATAATATGTTACAGAAATAACTTGCTGGTTATATTCTGGCAGCAAGTTCCGTTTTCCCCTTAGAGGCCTTTAAAAACCCATACTGCTTGTACATATTTTTAAAAGAAGAGCAAATTCACTTAGTCTATGTATAGTTATTATATTAATATGATATTGTTATGTAACTGTTGATGCTTTCTGACTTTAATTCCTTCAACAACTATTAATTGACTTTCTGCAGAAGTGATCCTGCACACTCCAGTACGTTGTGTCTGTTCTCATGGAGTTTGAAATCTGGTGGAAGAGGTAGACATTAAACAGTTTCCCAAAGAATTATGTAGCTTCCAATTGTGATAAGTGATATTCAGGAAAAGCACAGGAAAAGCCTTGAGATGATTTGTAAAGCAGAAAGGTAAATCTAATTTAGATTGAGGCTCAGGGACTGCCGCAGACAAAATGTAAGCTGAAAACCAAGGGATAAGTCAGGAATGAACAGGAGCTGAAGACATTTCAAGTAGAAGGGACAGTAGGTCCAAAGTGCAGAGATATAAAATAGTCTGACAGATTCAAGGAATGAGAAAATGCCTAGGGCTGAGTGTAGGGAACAAGAGGAAGAGGGGTGACAATGAGACTGAAGCCTGTAGTTTACTTTGGAATGGACCAAACCAAGAAAGATTAGTATTAGGGGAGAGGAATGGATAAATAGACAAGATGATAGAACAAATATAAAATGTTAATGGTAGAGTCCAGGAGATCAGTCAGTCGATATCCACTGTAATTTTTTTTTCAACTTTGCTATCTGTTCAAAAATGTTCATAATGTTACAGAAAAGAAACTGGAGAGGTATTTAGGGATTAGGTCACGTTGAACCTTGTTGACTATAAGGAGTTTGGACCTTATCCAATGATGGATCGAAAACCATTAAAGGATTTTGATCAGGGGGGAAATATGATCAGGTTAGTTTTTTCAAAGCTCAGGCTTGCTGCTGTGTAGGTTGGGGCCAGAGGGCTTGCTAGGAAGTGAACAGGAGAGAAAGCAGGGAGATAAGTAGGAGGCCGTAGCTGTTCTGTAGTATGGTGGCACGAGTAGAGATGGAGATAATTCCGTAGATTTGAGATACATTGTAGGAAAAGAATGGATCAGGCTGACTTGGTGTGATAGACTAAGTGGAGATGGAGAAATGATGGAGACGACGTCAAGGAAGACTTGCCATGAGGATAGATGCATGATGGAGCTGTTCACTGAAACTGGAAAAAAGACTTTGGAAATTGATGAGGTGTGTGAGTCATCTAGCCTCATGGTGAGACTCTCAAGTAAGCTTTGGATATCTGGTTCTGAAGCTCAGAAGAACGATCTAGACTAGGTACATAATTTGGGGCATCATGGGTATATTAAAGGCACTTAAAAGTATGTGAACAGTTGAGATGCCTAGGAGAAGAGCCCTCCAGGGCAGATTGAGCCCTATGGGTGAAAAATTTCAAGGAAACTGATCTTGGGTCCATATAAAGAAGTTGTAACAGAACAGAGTACCTTGGTATAAGCGTAATTAACCATACACTTAAATTATTCAATAACGCTGTATGGCCATTTCTCAGAAATGTGGTAGAATAAGAAAAGACCAGTCTTGGGTGAGCTGAGTTCAGAGGGTCTCCAAATGTGAGATCTGTGTGATCTGTGAAATGTTACAGCTTTTTAGGGGCCCAAGAATCAAAGTAAGAAAGTAAAGGCCCCTGCTTCCTCCTCTGTCCCCATCTATCCCACGCACCCTCAAGAAAAGAGGGAAGCTATAAAGAATAAAACTAGGAAGAAACGTGAAAATAACTTTTCATAAGAAGCTAATGAAAGGGCATCAGAAAAGTAAAAAGAGGTGGTGTCATGATGGAGAGCTGCCTTGTATTAATAGTTCCTTAAGTTGCTTTGGTATTTTTATGCAAATCCAAGATCAGAATAGTATTTCCAATGCATATGGATGAATGTTTGAATTCTCTGCTATTCTCAGAAAAATCTGAAATGGAAGGTGAGAAGAAGCTGCCTTATAGTATTATAAATGACCTTTCCGGGGATAGGAAATGTTCTGCTACTAAACGAAATAACCAAACTGCATTGAAAATCACTAGCAAGTATTCATTATTAGCATTCAGGTCTCCAGGGGCTATCCCAAGCCCTTTATGAGGGCTGGTCAGAAACATACCAATAAACCTGGGGTGAATAATATTAGGCCAGTCCTGTCAAAATACTGGTAATGCTCAATGAAAAGAGCACAGCTGTAGACTGACATTCCTAAATTCTATCATTTGCATTTATGAAGACGCTAAGGGTCCAGTTTAAATGCTTAGGTGAGGGAAGAGAATGAAGGTTTCTTGATTTCTCTCTGTATTCCAGTCATTTTCCTAGATGTTTCTCATGTGTTTACTCACTTCATCACCTTCAGCAACTCTGAGAGAATACTTGCATTAGATGCATTTTTCAGAATAAGAAATTGCAAGGTTTGGAGAAGCAAAGAAACTTATGTATAAGGTCGCATACTTGTAAGTGGCAGAACCAGATTGGAATCAGTGACTGCCTGAATCTAGGCAAGAGTTCTTTGCCCATCCCTGCTGTGTCTTGTTTGGAATTTAGGGGGAAATGCTGGCTGTGTTCAGCACTCTGCATACATTCCTGTGGTGGCCATTCAGCGCTACAGTTCACCTGGTCCTTCTCTTCCCAGGAAGGCAGTGCATGTGTCTGGGCCTTCCTCTTTTTCCCACAGGGAGGGAGCGGAATTCCCCTAGCTGATGCCAGAATCCTTAGCTAACTTACTCCTGTAGATTTATTTTCCTCTATCTATAATAAGGGCTTCCCAGGTGACAGCGATAAAGAATCACCCTGCCAATGCAGGCAGGAGATGTGGGTCTGACCCTGGGTCAGGAAGGTCCCCTGGAGAAGGAAATGGCAACCCACTCCAGTATTCTTGCCTGGAAGATCCCTTGGACGGAGGAGCCTGGCGGGCTACAGTCTTTGGCATCACAAAGAGTCAGACACAACTGAGCACACTCACACATGTGTATAGTAAGAAAAGAAAGAAAATATGGAATTGAGCAATCAAAATATGAAATTTAGCTGGCTTTTTCTAGCCCTCTCCATGTCCCTCTACCTGGGACGCTCACAGTGAAGTTCCCACTGAACCATCCAGGCGTCTCTTCTCCAGAGCTAGTGGCAACTCATGTAGATGCCTGGAGTGAAAGGAGTGGACCAGAGCCAGCTGACGATGGCTGATGTCCTTTTGCACTGAAGTGAAGTATGGGGGTGTCTAAGGACTCATGTTGGCCAGAGTAACTCTCCAGTGGTTCTCTACACATCTCACATTAAAAAGATGAATTTGCTTTCACCAGACTTCATTTCTACCATCCAATTTCCTTCTGTTGCCTTTCCAATAGAACTTTGGAATAAAGCTAAAAATCAGCCCTGACCTGACAAATCAATCCTGATGTAACCATCCTACTGGAAGCACAGATTCTTTTTACAAGACCACTAGGAGTTTTGTCGTAAATAATCCAGGAACCCTTGAATTCTTATGCTCCAAGTTCACTATGGAAATAGCGGGGAGTGGTGATGATAGGATGTGAGTGTGTGAAATCCATGGACAACTAATTAGTATTAACGATTTCTTTGGAGAAAGGATCGTTGTGGGTAATGGAAAAGGATGGGCATGTAGAGGGGTAAGTCAGACTGTCATTTCTATGCTGTAGAGGAGAGAGGCCTGATTGATTCCAGCAAATGTAAAGAAATGAAGGTGCAAGAAGATGCATGGAGTCCCAGGGTCTGGAGGGGCCTCTGCAGGCAGGATTTTAACATGAGAAAGATGAGGTCTGCCAAAAGGAGTGTGCCGAAGAGTACCATACCTATGAGGCCATGTATTCTAGGTGTACTTGACACCGGGTTACTGACAGCCTCCTCCATCATGCATAGCTGTTTTCACTGCTGAGAATCCATTAAGTAATGAACCTGAAGTAGTCACAGAATGGCAGGTCACCTCCTCCACTTAATGCTGGGGACTCAGCTCTGTGACCCTCAACAGATGCACAAGGGTGCTGAGTATGGAAAAGCTGTAAACGGCTCTAATGGGGGATATTGCCGCAAGATGCTGAGTGCTCCCAGGTGGTCTGAAAGGAAAAACTTGGATCCCTAAGTACAAAATATCACCAGGAAGTATTTTATCAAAGAGGAGAAGAGCTGAACAAGAAACTTGAGGAGAACAGCATCACTCATGTAACTTTGCAGAAGTCAAGTTGGGGCCAAGGACACCCAAGTTAGGAGGACCATTGGTTCACGACAGATGTACTGTTGTCATTCATGTTCCTCTCTGCCTTGATGTCTTTATTTATAAAGCAGATAATGCAGAAATGCCTTCTTACTTGAAAAGATTCAATTATTATGGAAGTCAATAAAAACAAAGCATGAATCACCATCCATCCCCACACCTACCCACTTCCTTGTCCAGAGTTACCATTGTCAATAGTTGCTGAGCTTCCTCATAGCCAACTTTGTATACATTTTCATACATTTAAATATCCAGGTGCAGATACACATTGAGGGAGAGACTATTTTTTCATGTAACTGAATGCATACTGTTTGTCTTATTTATGCTTTGTTTTTTTCGCGTTCAGTGATGTCCGAAAGACCTTTCTGGACACCTACATCTGCCTTGCTCTTTTTAATGGCTGCCTAGTGCACCGTAGTATGACTGTACCATAGTTTATTTAGTAGTTCCCTTGTGGCCAGATGGAAAATAGTTTCCAGTTTTTTCTATTACATAAGATGCTGCAGTGATTATTCATATATATATATATATGTGTGTGTGTATGTATATATGTTCTTGTTGACATTCTCCTTCCTGATTTTATCATCTTTCAAAGCCAAGATACGGGTTCTCATTTCTTAGCAAAATAGCAAGAAGGAATCTCTGGCCCTTCATTTATTCTCTAAGTGACCTTGGATAAATCATTTAACCTCAGGAACTTGAACTTAATATAAGAAATATCCGGCATTCCTATGTATGTGTATTCTAAAATTACTGTGTTTTGATTTGAGTGTTCATATAAGATAATTGTGATGACTAGCAGTCGTGGAGGGCCTGCTTTGTGCCACAAATAAACTTGAGATTTAAAGTATCTTCCTCGTTGATACTGTCCTTATACCCCTTTAAGTGAAAAGTTGAAACAAAGTGAGATTACTTGTCCAAGGTCACCCAAGAGTGGGTGGCAGAACAGAAGTCACTTCTAGGTCTGTCAGTGTAGTACATGAACACACCTGTTTTGGAAAAAAGGCATGATATTGATACAGGGAAAAAAATTATTCATTATTCTAAAGAAATTCTCCTTTGAATCACTACAAATACAACGGGTCTAATTTTTATCAAGAATTTGAAAATGAACAGAGGGAAAATAAGGCAATGCAGTCTTTATTGTTAAGCAGTAGTTTGGAATGCCCATGAGAAGACCTGCATGTTGTTCTCAGTCCTGCCACCATAATTAGTTACTTTTATTCTCTCGGCTTTCATTTCCTAATCTACTAAAACGAGGTTGAAGATGGGGGAGGGGAGGCGAGCTCTCTGTGGGTTTTTCTGGCTCTGAGTTTCTGTGGTGCCCTATGCCTGTATTTGTGATCACCTGTCTCTGTTGTGTGTGTTATGACATTGTGCTTAGGGGTGAGGCTGGGAGACACAGACGTAGGCTTAAAATGTATGTACTGATGGGTCAGACCATCCTCCTGGCAAGAAGGCTCTGGTGCAGCCAAGAGTGGAGACAGAATGAGAAGCATCTCTTTGCCAAAAGCTGCTGCAGATGGAGGAGCCAGCCTGTCTGGGCGGCCCATGACTTTGAGAGGAGCCATTTGGCAAAGTTATTGGCAGGAGCTGCCTTGCTGCACGAATGCTGGAGACTGTCCTGGGCTGGAGTGAATCAGGGATGCAGCAAAGGTGGCTGGTGGAACAAATAACCATCTGGTGAGCAGGGCACTGCTCATCTTGCCGCACCGACAGGCAAGAGCAAGTGCCAGTTGGTGAGGCTGAGCTCTCAGGGACATGATCTGACAGGCACAATAGACTGTCTCCCTTGCTATTGTGTGCTCCATGGAGGAGGTTGTAAATCCCAAGCAAACTTGGTTCTCTCAGAAACCAGGAAGCCCCAGTTTCTTCTACTGTTATAAAGTAAGAAAGAAAATTCATCAAAATTATTTACTAAATTTCTTGCCAGCTGCTATGGTGGTGGTGATGGGGGGTATAGTAAAATAGAAATTCTTGCTCTCAAGCACCTCTCCATCCATTTGAGCAGATGATGCTCTGTCCTTCTCAAAAGGTACTTAATCATAGAAGTACCCAGACTGGGCAAATCTGTGCTACATTTACCTCTCTTGAGACAATGGAATCAGAGCCTGCCTGGCTCTAGACCCCCCTCCAGCAACATCAGTTCTGAGGCCTTGGAACAGACCCTCCATCTCTCTGAGTCTTTTCTTGCCTGTAAAATATGGCACAGGCTGAGGCAACATGCCCCCTGTTAGCATGATATACTTTTAAACATTTTATTTATTTATCTATTTTTGGTTGTGCTGGGTCTTAATTGCTGCTCAGGATTTCTCTTGTTGGGTGAGTGGAGGATACTCTCTAGTTACTGGTGTGTGGGCTTCTCTTGTTGCGGAGCACAGGCTTTAGGGCACACAGTCTTCGGTAGTTGTAACACGAGGGCTCACTAGTTACAGTTCCCGGGCTCTAGAGCACAGGCTCAGTAGTTGTGGCACATGTGGGCTTAGTTACTCTGGGGTGTGTGGGATCCTCCCAGATCAGGGATCGAACCTGTGTCTCCTGCATTGGCAGGTAGATTCTTTACTGCCAGAGCCACCAGGGAAGTCCCTAACATGTTATTGTTTATACGTGAGCACAGAATACATACAAAAGAATCCCTCTCACTCCATGCATTTGGAACCAGTATTGATGGTAAATTGGAAAAGTTAAGGCAGAGAATCATAAAAATGATACACCTGTTATATTTACTTATTTATTTGAAGTTTAGCTGATGTTGTGTTAGCTTCAGTTATAAAGTGATTCCAACATATATTCTTTTTCATATTCTTTCCCTTATAGATATTACTAAATATCGTGTATAGTTCCTGATACGCCTATTTTAAGCAGCATTGCCTAATTCTGATGTTAAGCTTCTTGAAGAATCAAGGCTTAGTCTTTGAGTATGGGTGGGACTGCTGACTGGGGCACACATTCTTCTGACATAAACCACACCCAAAATGACAAAGACCACGTCTGAGTTTGGTTTCCTTGAGATTGAGTGAGCGTATAGACCCCTGAGAAGCAATCTGAATTACAGATCCTTCTAGGTTTTCATGAATGTCCCCCATATTTTATCTTTCCCACATTTAATTGACAGTTCTTGATGATCTTTTGAAAGCATTCAACTTAGTTTTCATGTCAGACAGTCATCACTGTCCATGATATTCAGTTAAATAACCAGTACAACTGACATCAAGGGATTTGGGAACCAACACAACTGACTTTCAGTAGACATGCAGCTCAAACAAAAGAAGTGGAAGTGAGCCAGTGGACCAGAGATGAGCCTAATAAATTAGCTGTGAATGTAGAACATGCTGGAGACACATTTTACAGAGGGAATTGAAAGCCTTTTTTCATCTGATGAGTCATCTTAGAGATCTATTAAAATAGCTTCTGTTGTAATTATGATAAGGAGGAAGAGCCATCGTATGCTGAGTGCTCACAGTGTACTAGGAATTGAGTTAAGAACTCTGTTTATACTATATATGAACTATATGTTATGTGTGTATATATATATTGTGTGCTACATTAGTGTGTATACATAGGATAATGGGTGTGGGGGTGTGTACCATTTAATCCTCACAACAACCCTCAGCTATATTGAGGTTAATTCAATTAAGGCTGAATTAGGTGAGACTTTTAGGTCTTATTCACCGCTATTATCCATCTCCTGGTCCAACATCTGGCAAATAACACTCATTACATGTTTATTAAGCAAATGAGGGAATATGTGATAAAACTTAGAGAAGTTGTGTAAGCTGCCTAGCATTAATCAGCAGCCTCAGGACTTTCAGTGCACATATGTCTGACCCAAAAATGTATGTTCTTAAGAACAAATTTAGTTCTGTTATAAGAATTTGTTTTTCACAAAGCTCTTTTTCACAAAGGACATGTACTTTGGATCCCATGTTTCCTTAAGAATAACCTAATAGGATACAAATCTGGGATTATCTCCATTTTACACAAGTATGTAGATGCTTGAGAATAGGGTCAGTAGCTTGTCCTGTAAAGGGCCGGATAGTAAGTATTTTAGTCTTTCCTGACCATATAGTCTACTCAACTCTGTCACTTTAGCATGTGGGCATGACTGCATTCTAGCATTCTATTTATAAAATCAGATAGTGGCCCATGGACTGTAGTTTGCTGACTCCTGTTCAAAAAACTGTTTGGAACTCAATAAAGTTTTAAAAAATGTTGATCTTCCAAAGTGAGTGACTACAGCAAGTGCTACAGGATGCTCACCTGAACAGGAATGGTTCGGTGGGGAAGGTGGGGTCTTGGTGGGATGCCGACAGGTGGAGAACAGTGGCAGAGGCATTGCTAATGGAGAGTGGAGTGTGTTCTTAGGAGGCAAACGCAAGCAAGGAAAATGTTATATTCCTGAGCAAAGGAGCTGGAGACTATAGACACCGCAGACTGTCTGATGTCGGTTAGAACCCGCATACATCCCACGTGTCTTCCAGGTAGTGTCCCTGTAACTGCTCACTCAGTGGCCACTTTAAACATGCTTATTATATACAAAGCACCATGCTAAGAAAAGAAAAAATCCAGGTATGTAATTAAAAAACAAAAACCTGATGCAGACTCTGTTCTCATAGAACTTGTGTTCTATTGGGAGGATACACATTATACACAAACGTAAGAACATGAATATAAATCTTGTTAAATGCTATGTAGGAAAAGAATAGAGGATGTGAGAGAACAAAATATGTGCTCACTGATGGAAACTGGGACTATAAAGAAAAATGTAAGAAAAGAAAGTCGAATTTACCTCTAGCCCCAAACATAATCATTATCAACATTTTTTGATGTATTTTCTTCCAGGCTGTGTGTGTGTGAGAGAGAGAGAGAAGGAGAGAGAGAGATGGATGGATAAATAAAGGAACTACATGAAAAATGTATCATATCTGTGTTTGTTTTGTTTGTTTTGGTCCCACACACAATACTGTGAGCATTCTTCTGTAACATCCCATAGTTAAACTATAATTTTGCCAATTACCCAATGCTGGACGTTTAGATGATTTCCAGTATTTTGATGTAATATTTGTGTGATAAATAATTGGATGAATCTAAATCATCACTCTGGTTAGTGTCTTAGGGCAAATGTCTGCATCAAGATTGCTGGGTTAAATGGTACAAACAATTAAGTTTCTAGATCATATAAATCAATTGCTTTCTTAAAAAACTGTACCAAGGAGCACCTTTGTAATTGCTTTGGCTCTTTCCCACTTTTTCTAGTCTGTGGTTTTCCTCTGCTTTACCTTGTCATACATTTTCAAAGTGTTCAGGTTCATCCTAGAGAACATATATGGGGTGAAAATCAGGAGAAAAAGAAGTCATAAAGACATAATCGTGGAGCTTTAATTTGATCCTGTTGCCCTTATCCTCCCCCAAAGCCCCGGTCCTTTTTCCCTTCCTAGTGGGAAAGCAAGCTCAGTGCTCAACTTCTGGTATTAAACACATGGGTGAGTAGCTTGTCCTCTGGGATTTAGTTGCCCACCTGTATTAAATCAAATGACTTTCCTGGTTCCAGGGCATTGATTGTAGATAAGTATATGGAACCTGGTGACCCAGAAATGTTAATTTTCCTCAAACTGGTGAGTAGGTAGTTTCCAAGAGTGATTGACCCACCATGACAACCAGTATAGCTGTTTAATGAACTAGCCTCTTGTGAGGTTCAAATCTGATATTTCTGAAAGCTATGTTAACATTTTCTTGTTAATACTACATGTGGTCAAATGTAATTTGAACCCCGATAAATCTGAGGAAACTAGACTCTATTATTGGCTCAAGATTTCCAGACATCTCTTAATTTTCCTGCCAAAATTGGGAAAATGATTTTATGGAAATGAAAAGTAAAAATCGTATAAATTACCACCAGGATGGCATTTTTAGCGAGTGATTTTGGCCCCTCCAACAACCCTTGAACAATGCAGAAGTTCATTAGGTATAATTTATAGTCATCCCTCCATACTCCTGGTTTGTCTGCATCCAGATTCAGCCAGCCAGACTGTGTGGTTCTCAAGTATTTTACTATTTAAAAAATACCCATGTTTAAGTGGACCTGTGTACTTCAAACTATATGCTGTTCCAGAGTCAGCCCTGGGCTGACTGTATTTCACGAGCCTTTGGGGATTATAGTTGGGAGTCAGTCTGAAGTCTCAGTTCTTTTTCCCTTGAATATTTGTGGCACTTTTCTCCCTTTGAACTATCTGGAGGTATTGCTGTAAGAATACTAAGTTCTTTAACTTTTTATTTACAATTTTATGAAGTATTAAAAAATGACACACAGTTTGTAACCTAAATGTCCAATAAATAAACTTTAAAAGATACATGGCTGGCTGGCTGGCTGGCTGGCTCGGTGGAAGGATGGATGAACGAACAGATGGACAGTTGAATGGATAAAGATTTGTGTGGTTAGTAGGTGAGTTGAATGGGTAAAGATGTGTGTGGTTAGGAGGCAATCCAGCGGCTTCCCACTAAAAGTATTAAAACAGTTTCTAGAAGCATTAAGTTTCAATGATGATTTGAGATGGTAATATTAAAATCTACCTTTCATTTCTTTTCTCTGCTGGCTGTGAAGCCAGCACAGATAGGATGAAGTCAGAGTACTGATTGGGGCCGTGCAAATGTATGGGGACAAGCTTCCAGGAATTCTTCAATGGTGCTAGTTTAAAAGAAAAAGATATGATGTAGGGGAGAAGAACTGCCCTGGGAACCTGAGCTTAACAGGAAATACTGTTCAGTGCCTCCAGCTGATGTCTCTTGCAATGATTAATATCTGATCCCATTCCAGATCTGTCAGATTAGCCTGGGTGAAACTAACATAATATGCTTTGGAAGTTAGACCCTCTAGTCACTTCATAGGATATAAGAGGAAAGTTTTGGGCACAGTTCCATTTGGGTACAAAGTGTATTTTCTTAAAGGTTCCCTGACCTATTGCAGGGTCAGAGATCAAAACCCTACTAAGGTCTCCCCAGGACCTGAAGAACTCTGTGCACTGTAGTGAAAAATGCAAGAGGAGTCTGATTATCATACTGGGCTTCTGCTGCCAACATGCTTACTCAGTCCCTAAGCTTCCTCAGCACAATTTGAGATGGAAATTTTCCGATCAGAATTTTTCCTATAAGTCTAAGAAACTTGGATTTGAGCCCATTGCCCAGGCCAGGTTTTTTTTGCTTTTTTTTTCTTTTTCCAGTTACTTGACAAGCAGGTTGCCTTTGAGTCGCTCATATGGATGGCCTTGATCTAGACATTGGCACATGATGAAAAGGCAGAACACATCTTCCTCCTTTTGTTTGGCCCTTTAAGAAGATTAGTCTGCTCACCATTTTCTCCTGTGCTTATAAGTCTGTTTCCTTCCTGTCCCTTTGTTTACCTGAGTTTCTCCTAACGGATCTTCAAGCCACACAGGCTGGCTTGTGTGGGGTCCTCAACCACCCCAGCCATTCCTGCTTCCCTGTTCCTCTAAGTCACTTTCCCGGGACCTATGTGACCTGCCTCCAACCCACATTTTCTAATGACATTTCCCCTGAATTATTTGAATGACTTAATCATAACAACAGTCTTAGATGTATAGTCTTATCCCCATTTCATAAATGAGAAAACTGAGGTCCAAGTCCAGACAGCCTGTCAGAAAGAGGCAGACCTGAATTTTGTCTTCCCAACTGAAAAGAAATTCTGAGAACACAGTTATCACATCTTTACTCCTCTAGTTTATGTTACAGAGGACATTGTAGTGCTTGGTGTATAGGTGTTTAGTACCTGGCTTTTAACCTGGATCTGAGTTGGAGAATAAATTGATTATGTCTCCATAGTTAGGACAGCAGCCAGTAACATACTCTTTATGTGGGAGTTTGAACTTGGGACTCCCTGTTAACATGTTGAAGCCAGTTTCTCCTACTTCTTCTAGGGTTTAGGTAATAGGGCTGATGTCAAAAGTTGTGCTGTATGTTTCTGCAGTCACTTGGAAATATACCAGCTCATTAAGAGCATGGGTCATTATTTATTCGTTCATCCATTCATTTGTTAATGTGTTTGTTCATTTTACTCTTTAACCATTCAGCAAGTATTGATTGAGTGTCTGAAATGTCATTCATACCATATGAGTTGGCATATGATAGCATTCAAATGAAAATGTATATAAAGGGTTATTAATATTGGTTATGAGGGAGAGGGGAGAAGTGAGCAAGAAAAAAGACAATTTAAAAAAGTTCACCACATCAGTGATAAGACAAGTATATATAGTGTAATTCCTCACATATAAATTTCTGTATGAACTGTGAGAGTTCAGTGAACAGAGTAGTTATCAAAATACCAATGATGGTTATCTCTGGAATGGAACTTTTATTTTTACTATTTATCTTTTCTAATGTATGACAGTTTTCAATACCTACATGCATTGTTTACACACTGGAAATTATAAAGCTGTCATTGTAGTGAAAAATAATTCATGGAGTGTCTGTTATGTGTGAGGAATCAGTCTCTGGCTATCAATGTACTAGATATTCACCCAAGTTCTTCCTTTTTTCTTGGAAGTCCCATTAGTAACTCTTCAAATGAAAATCTGAAGAGTAGTGAAAAGTGGACACTGTCAAATTCTGTAACAAGAATTCCATTAAAGTTCTCTTACCTGTAGGTTCAAGTGAAAGGGCTTTGGCAATGAGCTTGGCTCTTAGGTTTAGAGCTCCTTTGGTCTTGTGACTTGGCTTAAACAGTAAGGGTAAGATGATACTTGTGAGCTCAACCTATCATTTCATAAGGGGGCTGGAGAAGGGTCTTGGAGGAGTCAGTGAAAATCAATTGCAATGATGGAAAACTCATCGAAGAAAAAATATCCTAAATCGTGTGGGTTGAAGCCAGCCCCTCTGTACATAAAGGATCTCACCGTCTGTGTTTATTGACACAGAACGTAGTTTTAATTACCCTGAAGGAATTTCTGGCATGTTTTGCCTAAGCCAGTCTTAAAATGTTTAATCAGTAGTTTCATGACAACCAGGCCCACTGGCAATGGGGCACCTGGGGGCAGCTGGTCAAGGGTAGTGTATTGCAGAGTGACTATTAGTGACAGCAAAAGTATGCTTTATCAGAGAGACAGAAGCAGGAAGATGAGATGGCCTTGACTTTAAAAAGTTTGGCATGTCTTATGTCTGAGAAGCCTGGATTTCCTTCCCAGTTATTGACCATGATCTAAGCAACCTCCATAACCTCTATTTTTTGTATATTGAGGGTAAACTTTGGTAAGATATTATAAGCCAGAGTTTGAGCAACTGATCAAGCCATCGGCTTTATTGCTTAACAACCAGTGACTTGAAAAAAAAAAAAACAAAACAAAAGAATTTACCTTCCAAATACAGGCCCAGGGAAAATGTAGACTTTTTTGTGTTAATCACAAAATATTTTAAGAAAAGCGCTATAATAGGAAAAGCAGGATGATGGTGTCACATCATAAAGCCATCTTAATCTATCAAATAACTTGAGGGGAAGCCATAGCCCAAGGTGAATGTGAAGGCACCAAAGACAGTTTCCTTGATTTTTATCTTTGTTCTTGAATCCCTTAGTTGAATCCTCTCAATAAGATGTAAAAGCAATCAATAGTACTAAATACTGTCTTTTTTTCATCTCTCCAGGTTTAACTCCAGATGAAATTTCTCTTTTTCTCTCTACATAAAAAATGCCCTTTTCCCTATCTCTTATCATAGCTGTCCCAACCAAATCTGCATATAGGCTAATTTTTACTTTTTTATGTAGACAGCGAAGGTGAATATCTTGACACCTTGAAACCTGAATAGGAATCTAAAGGTGTCTTTGGCACAATATATTGAGCCCCCACTTGTGGAGCTACCAAGAGTGTCTCTGTCCTATTTAGTGACATAATGGCTTGCTGATAATCCTTTTTGCTTGCACAGAAGGGTTTCTCAGTCTGGTTCATAGGAACATTCTCTGAATGCCAAGGGAATTTCCAAGCTTATAGAGAAGTGAGGCCATTGGAAATGAGTCCCTTTTAACCATCAAAACAACTGGGCAGATAGTCGCTTGGATGTTCTTGGTGTACCAAGACTAATTATCAGTTTTAAACAGTCTCCTTTCCTCTTACCTTTCAAATTAGTCTTTCAGTAAACCAACTTGGCTAACCAGGTTGTTATGTCAGTGGCCAAATTTTAGGCAAGGAAGGAGTTACTGAAATAATAACCCCCTCTTATATTTCTGATGGGATTTTATATTTCTGCAAAGTATTTTCTCAACTCTTACCTATGAGGTACAAATTTGGAGAGCAGGTTTTATTTTGTTTCATCTTCTCAGTGAGAAAACAGACCCAGTGGAGTTCATCAACTTGTCCATGATCACGTGGCTGGTTTGTAGTGAAGACCTGACTGAGGTCCAGAGATTCTGATTCCAAAAACAGAGCTCTTTCCCATGAGATTAGAATACTTAAATAAATCAAGTTTCATTGAACTCTTAAGTAGATGAAATCTTGCAATTTGGGGAAAAGGTATTCATTTTGCAAGACATTAATTAGCCACCTCCATCCTTAGCATGACGTTGTTTGGGTAGAGCAATGTGGCATATTACCCTTTGATTGTTGGTCTCGGTTGTGGGATTTCTCATTCCTCAGGTTATTTATTGTTGCTATTGCCACATGGGCAGGTTTCGGCCACACTCCTCACCAGTGGTGCAAGCCTCAAAGAGGTAGAGTTTGGTGATTATAAAGATGTGGAGCAGTCAGTGGACTTCGTTCTATTTCAAGACTGAATACAGCACTCAAATATCTAACTCACAAATAGCTGCCATATGGGACAAGTAAGAAAATAGGTAAGAAAGACAATGAATTCATCACTACTGACACCATCCTTATCCCCTGGAAACATAATCCAAGGACAGGGAAGTTAGATTTACTGAGTGGTCTTTACATGCTAAGTACCTATTTTGCTTCCTTTACATTTAACTATGTGAGTAGTGTATTCTTTATTAAGAAGCTGGGCTCAATAGTTAAGTCCTCTAACTATAAGTACCCATATGTAAAATCACGACATGAACATGGGCAAGCTCCACGAGATAGTGAGGGACAGGGGAGCCTGGGGTGCTGCCGTCCATGGGGTTGCAAAGAGTCAAACATGACTTGGTGACTGAACAACAACAACACAATCATGACAATAAGAGGAACCACCATCTAAGGCTGTTGTAAGGATCAAGTGAGATAGTATTTGTACAATGGTTAGCTCAGTACCTGACCTAGATTGAAGATTCATTAAACAGTTGCTTGGTTGTCTTTAGTATATCTAGAAGCCTTAAATGATCGTAAGTGTTATTTGTTCTGGGCCAAACATTCTTTCTGCCCTTCAAGTCCCTATAGTTCAGAATTATACTAAAAAGTATACTCAAAGGATTAAGAGCCCTGACTCTGAAAAACACTGAGTTTGTCTCTTGACTCCATTCCTCACTAGTTCTATGACCTTGGGCAAGTTATTGAACCCCTCTCAGCCCAGATGTCTCCTCAGAGTGAGACTAACAATGCTTAACTTCTTAAGGTTGCTGTGAGTATTAAATATGTATTACAGTATATATAATGTGCTCAGGACAGTGCCAAATATGTAGCATGTAATAAAGATGAAATCATGTTAGGTTGTCTTTTCACTAGTATTACTTTAGTTACCTAACTGTCCTAAAGCAAAATCATTGCTGTCAAATGACGGTTGTTTTGATTACAAAACAGAAACAGGTTAATAATCCAACCATAACCTTTGATCTAGTATCAGTTCTGGCTAGTGGTGACTGGTCTCTTTTAAATAATAAATATAAACTCATAAAATAATAAATGGAATCTTATGAGAGACTTAGCCAACTGCTCATCTCTTCTAAATATGAGATAAAATATTAAGAAATGAAAATCCATTATCTACTGTAGACACCACCAATAGGATAGTTTTTAAAGGTAATAGCTTTGAGATACTAAAAAATTAATAATAGATTAATGATAAACCTCTATCTATATTAGTGGCATCTTGAAGTTTTCTATTAAGACTTAATTTTGTTATTTTTGAAAAAAATCTTGCTTCTTTATTTTTAGTACTTCTTATTTTTGCCTGATTCATAGATTCTGCTAGAGTATAATCTTATACCTCTGAACACTTCAAGAGAAAGGGAGCCTCTTCTTATCAGTGAGATGACTTCTGTTTCTGAATGCATCCAATTGCTTACAAGTTGTTCTGTGTGTCAGAGTGTTCTCTCTTTTTTACCATTGCTCCTAGCAATGAAACCTTACAATATGAATACAATATGAATATACAATATGAAACCTTACCTCAAAAGCTTGGTCCTGGGCACATGATCCCTCTTTAACTATGTGAAGATAGCTCTCCTAACCACAGACTTCCTTAAAACTCCCTAGATGCCACATGACTGTTGTTTTCTACTCTTATGTTAGTAGCATCACTTGACGTGTTGCTTAAACACAAATTGCTGGGCTCCCCCCAGAGTTTCTAGTGTAATAGGTCTGGGATGGGGCCTAAACATTTGCTTTCTAAGGATTTCCCAGGAGGTGCTGTTGCTGGCGGTCACAGCAACGTTTTGAGAACCACTCCTTCCCAAAACCCAAAGGCAGCGCACTTCCTGTTAGGGAGGCAGAAGCCTAGAGAGGTTTTGTAGTGTTGGTGGTGTCCCCTCAATAGCCTGGATTTTGATCGCCCAGAAGCAACCTCACAGAAAGACACTAGCAGGGGGGACCTGGGGAGTCTGTAATGCACCTGTGTATGTTAACAAACGTTGTCACTTCATGCCTCCTGGAGTCTGGATCTGAACCCCATGTTTGTCACAGGACCCAAGGGAGAACCCAAGACAGAGAATAGTGGCACAATAATGAAGCATGAATTATCCAGATGAAATCACCTATGGAAACAAAGGTATTAGTATTATTATTTATACCTACTATTCTTAATAAAACAGCAGTATGGAAGTGTCAAACAGTTCCCATTGCTTAAAAGTTGTGCTGTGGGACCCAAATCCATTAATTCACATTTGGAAAGCAAAGTGTAGATAGGAAGCATCGTTGAACTTACTGTTTTATAATAGAACTAAGAATGTGTTTTGATGAGATGTGTTAGTATCTGGCAAAGACAAATAATAATTAGCCAAGAAATGACCAGAAAGGGATTAGGTAAGATAAGAATAGACCCTGCTTTAGAGACGATAGAGATGTATGTCGAGTAGGCTAGTAGGCTAGTGAACCAGACGAAGAAAAGAGCTGGGGTCGGCAGGCAAAGAAAGACAATGTGGGCTTCTTAATTTGTGTATGATGAAGAATGAAGCATCTTACTAAATGGGTAATTTTCAGTTAGAAAGCAGATCTAGAAATCCCTATGTGGGAAAGACAGTATCTTCCAACCTGTATTAAATATTTGGAATCCCTTTTATTATAACCCCTAAATAGTCCCACCTGATTTGGAGGACATAGCATGAGGAATTTTGCTGGCTTGTTTTTATTTGTTTCTTGAAACTGTTCAGGGAGACCCTTTAGCTTGACATGTGGCTGCATTTTGGGAGCCCTGGAAAATAAAATTTAGTACAAAAGAACTATGTATTTTTATTTAAGGAAAAAAGAATCATCAGAGATTTTCCCTTGAAGTGGAGTTTGTAACAGATGTAGATAAGAACTCTGAGACAAAGTGAAGAGTAAGACAGAAGAGTCCCTTTTGAGAGAAAGAATGGGGAAAGAAGAGTTTCCAAATAAATATTTGTTATAGGGAAATGAAACAGAAAAGGTGGTCAATGACTTAGCAGGAGAAGAAAGCAAATTGTATATTTTTGTGTATGTATATATGTTTATGCATATTCTCCAGTCTATAAATAAGGATGTGTCAGGCATTGGTGTCCCAAGGAAATTATACAACCTTAGCTTTATACATTGATATAAACTCCATACAAGTTAAATTCCTTAATGTGTTTTCTTAAGACAATAAGAGAGCAGGGTTTGTTTTTAAATAATACCTTGGGGGTATTTGTGATATAAGGTAGAGTCCAGCTGTTTCATTGCTCTAGAAAAACTTACACTTTTCTGTCTGACTTATTTTAATAACGAGTATATTTCAGTATATAGGGGCCATATTTCATTGTAATTTCAGTGTACATTTTTATCATTCCTACCAACCAAATCACTTTTTCAGTGCATTCTAATACAGTATTGATTGGAGGGAGGGCTGAGTTTTATTTGGTTTTTCCTCAGTAATAGTACTTTAATGATATAAGATTAGATGAACTTTGAATAGATTTCCCCGAAGCTTCCAACTTTTATGCCTTCTTTACCTACTCTGAGAGGGAGGGAGAGGGAAAGACTGAAGTATTTGGTTGTTTGGTCATGTTTTTGGGTCTGTATCATATTAGACTCAAAATTTCCAAGAGCACTAAAGCTGCAAATGAGAAAGCCATGGTTCAGAGTGAAAAGATTAAGTGCTTGTTAGGAGGGAAAATAGCAAGGATGAATGCTGGCTTTTCACCATATTTCATCAAGTCCACATGTTGCTGAAAAGCACTTTCGAAGTAAGAAGACTGTGCCCTTTCAAAATGCTAAGGGGTTAAGGTTCATAAATAAGCATAGTGAAAGTGAAGTCGCTCAGTCATGTCCAACTCTTTGCGACCCCACGGACTGACTATAGCCTACCAGGCTCCTCCATCCATGGGATTTTCCATGCAAGAATACTGGAGTGGGTTGCCATTTCCTTCTCCAGGAGATCTTCCCAGGGATTGAACCCAGGTCTCGCACATTGTAGGCAAATGCTTTACCGTCTGAGCCACCAGCCAAATTAAATAAGCATAGGGTATGAAATGAATGTGTATGTGTGTATTATCATAATGTAAGTGCCATGCAAGGCATTATTTTCACAAGTTAAGCTACTTTCTTCAGAAATGGACTCTGTTAGAATTTGCTTAAGATTGCCTTGAGTTTTCAATGACAGGTTAAAATTAAGTAATAGCAGTATAGGGCATGAAGTCATGTGTTGCAATCTTTGATTGCTTAAATTGTGCTCCAAAGAGAAATAAGACTTTAAGATGTAGCAGCAGATTGGCATGAAGGGAGTCTGCCATTCATCCCTTCCTTTACTCAGCATTTACTGAGCATTTACTGTGTGTTGTGCTTTGTACTGGGGATGCAGAAGTATAGTAGATACACCTAGACTCTTCTGTTAAAGGAACTCATGTCCTCATGGGGGACACAGATAGGACAACAGGCAGTTATTATGTAGTCTGAGAAGTTCTGTGAAGGGGGGAAGACGAGGCACTGTGAGATGATGGAGGAAGGCTCTTGAAGAAGGAGATGGCTAAACTGGGACCTGATGGATGAGGAGGAGGAAGGTGCAGGGAAAGAGGGATGAAGCACTCCAGGTGGGGATGATGGTGTGGGTCAGAAGATACATGAGTTAGTCCTACCTAACTTAGTGGTTTGTTGACTTCAGAAAAATGTCCATCTTGGAGATTTAGTTTCCTTATCTTCCTGTGGGGGGGGATGGAGGGGGGAGGGGTTAGATGGTAGTGATAATGGTTCTGGCAAAGATGGTGGCCCTGATTGGTAGGGGGAGGAAAAAGGAGGTAAACAATAGCCATTCACATTTCCTGAGCACTTATTAGGTGCCATGTTTAAGCATACTAAAGAATTTCTATACATTAGTTACCAGCTTGAGTTTTATAATCTCTAGATGAGGTCAGTTCAGTTCAGTTCAGTCGCTCAGTCGTGTCCGACTCTTTGCGACCCCATGAATCGCAGCACGCCAGGCCTCCCTGTCCATCACCAACTCCTGGAGTTTACTCAAGCTCATGCCCATCAAGTCGGTGATGCCATCCAGCCATCTCATCCTCTGTCATCCCCTTCTCCTCCTGCCCCCAATCCCTCCCAGTTTTCCAATGAGTCAACTCTTCGCGTGAGGTGGCCAAAGTATTGGAGTTTCAGCTTCAGCATCAGTCCTTCCAATGAACACCCAGGACTGATCTCCTCTAGGATGGACTGGTTGGATCTCCTTGCAGTCCAAGGGACTCTCAAGAGTCTTCTCCAACACCATAGTTCAAAAGCATCAATTTTTCAGTGCTCAGCTTTCCTGGTAGGCATCCTTACTATCTCTGTTTTACAGATGAGAAAAGTGAAGTTTAGAAAGGCTATGTGACTTGCTGAAGGTCGTCCTGCTAGTAAGTGGAAAAGCCAAGATTTGAAAACAGCAGTTGACTCTAGAGTCTGCATTTTCTAATATTACTCTGTTGTTCATAACCTAACTTTTTCACAGGGATGATATAGAACTGAGTGGGGCAGTTTATTTGAGAGAGATTTTTAACAGCATGGAACTCTGTGCTGTCATTGTACATGTTGAGCTGAATGTGAGTCCTGAGCTTGGTAGCTAACCTAGAATAAAAAGTAAAAATGGTTTTAGCCATATGTGGGCTTCTGTTACTTGTCTTGTTAGCAACCCCTTTTAATTCCATGGATTCAGCACATTAGTAGTCAAAAGTGGCATTCCCTAGGGGATATTTTTTTTTGAAGCAACCAAACATTAGATGAGCTGGACCATGGATTTACTCCCAGATGACAATTGTTATGTTAGAAAGTCCTCAAACATTTCTGAGATCGTTAATTTCTGTTAATCACTAATGTGCCTCTCTGACTGCTTGGCACAAAGTGAAATGGAGGCTTGGCAGTTCTCCAGTTCTTTTCAAGGTCTTGGCTTCTCATAGGGATGATTCAGAGCCCCAGATGCATTCTAAAAAAAAAAATCTCTGGACTACCTGGTTGACATACATACACACACACACATATATATATTTAAAGTCACTTGGTCGTGTCTGACTCGTTGTGACCCCATGGACTACACAATCCATGGAATTCTCCAGACCAGAATACTAGAATACTAGGGTGGGTAGCCTTTCCCTTCTCCAGGGAATCTTCACAACCCAGGGATCGAACCCAGGTCTCCCACATTGTAGACAGATTCTTTACCAGCCGAGCCACCAGGGAAACCCACATATATATGAGAATATGTGTGTATAAACATACACACACACACACATATATATATATATATATATTTTCTCAACCTTGCCTCTACTTTTTTGCCAGATAAACTCTCTTCCTGTCACTTCAGTGTCCGACAGTCTTGTCTGCACTCTCATCAGCCGTTGTGTTATTGTGAACTTAGGACTGTCTATACTAGTGACAGACAGACAGGCCCCTGTTGCTGGCCACTGCATCAGCCACCATTGGGGATAATTGAGAAAGTTCAGAGAGAGGCAGTTGTAGGCTCTTTGGGCACAGAGAGCATGCCGCCACTCTAAAGGGAATGGCTGGTTGTAATCTACACGAGGGAGATCTGCAGTGAACTAAAATAATGAATTCTTCTGCATCATAGTTGAATTCCAGAGGCTAATTATTAGTTTAAGTCCTGCTTGAGGCCCCAGTAGTGGTGGGAATGGGGTTCCTTTTGGAAGCTTGATTGAGCTAATGTGAAAGGCACGGCTATAATTCAGATATACTAGTGAAACGCAGTTTCATGTATTAATGGTCACTAATGACCTGTAATCAAGCTATGATTTGTTAGGTTAAAGACAAAGATGCGATTAGTTTATTTTGTTCAGGGGTATAAATGGAAGAATTTATCAATCTGCTGATTGTTCTTCTCCATTGGAGACAGTGGACAGGAGCATAGTCTGGAGCTGTGGGACCTCGGGGTGCCACTGTCTGTCACTGAGATTATCCCTGCTTCAGCCCCTCTTAGGTCTGCCATCTTTGTCAAACAGGATGAAGAGAGTACTCTTCTGGTGCCCTCTCTGTGTGACTTTTCCTCTTGCTAAACAAGCCCCTGCAGTAGTAATTTTTCTCTTTTTTGCTCTGCTCTGGTCCCAAGCTTCTACTAGCTGATTTCCTCAAAGTAGTACTTGTTCAAACATGTAACGCGTAAATATTGAGAGCCAGTTATGTTCCAAACACTGCCCTAAGCCTTAAGGTTTATAATGATTTTCAAGAGAGTCTCGTCTCAACCTTTGCAAAATTTACAATCTCTCTGTAGTTGTCCTTAAAACTTTCTGTGACAGTAACTACTCCTTGCAGTGCTTATCACCAAAACCCCTCAATGAAAACTCTCTTGGTATGAAACAGATGCTCTGTTGAGATAGGCATCTTTGAGAACAAGGCACTTTAATCTTTTGGGGGTACATCAAAATTGGCACTAGAGGTTTTGAGGGTTTAGAATGACTCCTTAGAAAAGATAGACCTGGCATCTTCCCTAGTCTTTTATTTAACCCAAGGAAGTAAATACATATAAATCCTTATGGGAAACCATGACAATAAATTGTAAAATCCTTTCATCCTTAATCAAGTGAAAACACTGTGTTCCACTTGACATGCAACCACAGATTGCAGGTTATTCTGTTGAGGCACTGGATCACTTGAGAGCATGCTGAGATGGTGGGAATGATCGCACTCCCATAGCACGTGACTTCTCATTAAGTTAATTTTTCTTGGAGTATAGTTGCTTTACAATGTTGTGTTATTTTCTACCATAGAGCAAAATGAATCAGTCAGACAGATACCTGTAGCCCCTCCCTTTTGGATTTTCTTCCTACTCAGGTCACAGCAGTGCGTTCAGTAGAGTTCCCCGTGCTATACAATATGTCCTCATTAGTTTTCAATTTTATACGTGATATCGATAGTGTATATGGTAAATGCCAATGTCCCAGTTCATCCCACCTGCCCCTTTCCCTTTGTATCCATACATTTATTCTCCGTGTCTCTATTTCTGCTTTGCAAAAAGGACCATCTATACCATTTTCTAGATTCCACATATATCCATTAATATACGTTATTTGTTTTTCTGTTCGTGACTTACTTCACTGAGTATGACACTGTCTAGGTCCATCCACGTCTCTACAAATGATCCAGTTTCACTCCTTTATATGGCTGAGTAATAGTCCATTGTATATATGTACCACATCTTCTTTTTTCCATTCCTCTGTTGATGGACATTTAGGTTGCTTCCATGTCCTGGCTGTTGTAAATAGTGCTACTGGGAGCATCGGGCCATAGCACATGACTTCTTTGCTCATCAAAACTAATCACACACACACTCACTTGTAGTTTACTCATCTGAAAGGACTATCAATGTGTTTTGGCTTCTCCTCTCCTCAAAGGTGAGAACTTGTGTCTCTTGCTCAGCATTTATCCTAGAATCTAAAACAGTACCTGACATACAGTGAGTATGCTCAGTAAATATTGGTTGAATAAAATCCAGGCACAATGATGAGAGTTTGAAAGTTAATAGTAGCATTTGTGATTTTGTGAAATAAAGCAAAATTACTTGATAACAATGATCTTAACAATTAGTACTAGTAAAGCATTAGGACGCCATAGCTGACCTCTTTGGCATAAGATTATTTTTCATGTCCCCTTTATGTTCACTTCCACATAACACCTATTTCAGTGTGCTAATGACATATTTGATAAAAGGAATTTCCTATATCTTTGGCCTAGCAGTGACATTTCTTACACTCATCACAAGGGTGACCAACCACATTTCTAATGTGAAATGACATATCCTTCAGAATCCAAAGAGGAGTTTTAATGTTCAGGAAAGTCTTGGCAATAGGTAGGTGGATTGTGTGGTCATTTTCTCCTTAATTTCTTCAGTAGATGTTTTGGGAGGCACTTACTGTATGCCTGGGATGGGGTTAGGTGCCAGGAATGTGGAGTAACAAGGCCATCTGATATAATACATTAACCACAGACTAAAAGACAAATGTACAGCTGTGACAAGCACTGCAGAGGAAGAGTTTGTGGTGCTATGAGAGTGACCTGGACAGGGTAGGCATCTCAGGTGAAGAGGTGAATGGGCTACATCCTGAAGCCTTAGTAGGAGTTAGCTGTGTTGAGGAGCAGAGGCAAAGATGTATTAACATGTGCAGTAGTAGCAGCAAAAAGAATGTGCATTCAGAGAAGTAAAAGGGGACCCCTGTGGCAAGGTGGGCATTGGACGGAAGCCTGATCTTGCAGGACCTTGAGGGCATATGAGGTCTTTATCGCTTTTTATCCCAGGAGTCAGGCAGAATGTTAAAATGTAGGGAAGATGGGGAGCTGTGACCAAATTTGTTTATCAAAAAGATTATTCTGGCTGCAGTGTAAGGGACAGAATGGAAACGATCTGGAATAGATTTACAGAGGCAAGTGATTTTGTCATATGAAACTGACACAGAATCTACATAATGTATCCCATGTAAGGCAGTCCCCAGTATAAAGCAAGTACCCTTCCAAGAGATTGAAGATGAGCTCCTCCAAGGTATAATATAGACCTCTTCAAGTCTACTCTGTGTCAGTGCACACGCTCACCCAGATATAAATTAGCATCATGGATGCAGAGTGTCACATTAGCACTCAGTTTCCCATTCAGCTGATGTATCACTTGAGCATCTTCCCTTTGTACTTTCCCCTTCGCCTTCAAAGGCTGTTCTCGGGTCTTATTTTCCTTCCCAGAAATGTGAGATTGGTTTTACACTGTTGCTATTAGAGTCATCCCCCACTTAGGGCATAATCCGCTGGGGCTTTGTGCCTGTTTGTCAGGAACTTCCAGCATATATTAAGACATTATACAGGGTGGAAGCTCTATTTTGACAATGATTATGCCTATTATCTCTTTTAATATATGTAAATTGCTATGGAGAAACAAACCATTTTATGCCACTTGAATCCTTTTCAGGGAAGTCTGAATCCTTTTTGTGTAGCTTAGATGTATTACTGTCATTTTCCCTTCACAAAGTTGAATAAACACACTTAAATCAGACCTTTGTTAGTGTACCCTCTTGTACTGTTGCCCTAATAAATTGTTGTGAGTTTAGTCTTTGAAATCCATATTTGGTGACATTTGCAAATTCCTGTGTAGTCCCTTCCAGAATTGAAATTATTGGGTCAACTCAGCAGTCAGTCAACATGTGTATTATAGGTGCCAACTGTATTTGGGATACAGCCATGAATAAAGAATACTATCACCTTTAAGAGGTTTGTAGTCATTGCCCATTGTTGTCGTGGAATTTATAGAAAAACAAGGGCAGAAGGTTAGAGTGATGCATGTGGTAATGAATTAGAGTTGGAGACATCAGAAAGAACTCCTATTTAACTTTATATAGACACATGTGGGGGCTTCCCGGGTAGCTCAGCTGGTAAAGAATCTGCCTGCAATGCCGGAGACCCTGGTTGGATTCCTGGGCCAGGAAATTCCCCTGGAGAAGGGATAGGTTACCCACTCTAGTATTCTTGGGCTTCCCTGGTGGCTCAGATGGTAAACAATCTGCCTGCAATGTGGGAGATGTGGATTCGATCCCTGGGTTGAGAAGATCCCCTGGAGGAGGGCATGGCAACCCACTCCAGTATTCTTGCCTGGAGAATCCCATGGACGGAGGAGCCTAGTGGGCTACAGCCCAAGGGGTCGCAAAGAGTCGGACACGACTAAGCACAGGAGAGCACAGATACACATGATTGCATAAGGAAATAGTTATAATTATGTGAACATATATGGATTTGCATACCTACATATATTTCTTTCTGTGTCAATGGGGAGAGCCTAAAAGAAATGACACCCCTGTAGCAAGAGATACAGTTGGCACCCAGATCTTGATTTCTGAAACCATTCTCCAATGAAAGGAACCAGGAATCCTTGGAGAAATATCTGACCTGGGGACTGGAAAAGGAAATAGATGAGATGTCAGAGTCTCTTCGTGCCAAAATGGAAGGAAGTGCTCAAAAAAAAAAAAAAAACAAAACCTATATTGATGAGAGTATGTCAACAGGAGCCAACTGGAGGAGTTCCCAATGTCTCAAGTGGAATAATTATAGAAAAAATAAAGTAGTATAAAATAAATGTCCATGAATCCATACTGATATAAAGAAAGGATTAAATAAATGAGCAAATGGAAGAGAAGAGAAAAATCTCCCCTGCAGAATGCCAAGTAAATTATATAGATGACTCAGACTCAAGGGCATAATTCCCCATTTCTTAAGTGTGGACCACACATAGTCTTCTCTCTACAGAGTGACGTTTAGGAAGGTGGGGAATGAGGATAGGAAGCTAACTATACAGAGGAGAAATCTGACAAATTTTACTTCAGCTAGTGATCAAAGTCCACTGAAACAGTCATAAACTATATTAATAGGATGTGATGAAAATGGCACTTAACCTCTGTGATCTTCTGTCAGGAGAAAAACATGAGACAAATTCCAGTAAAGGGGCAATCTATAGTACCCCGATCATATTCCTCAAAACTGTGAAGGTCACCAAAGGCAAGGAAAGTCTGAGAAACTGTCACAAAAAGAGCCGAAGAAATCATGACAACTAAATGTAACAGTATCCTAGAAGGGATCCTAGAGCAGAAAAAGGACATTAGGTAAAAACTTAGAATATAGGAATTAAACTATGGACTTGAGTTAATAGTAATATATCCATACTGGTGTATTAATCATAACAAATGTCCTATTACTAACATAAGATGTTCATAATAGGGAAGGGAAAACTCTGCAAAAGGTATATGGGAATCCTCTGTGCTGTTTGTTAAATTTTTCTGTCAATCTAAAACTGTTTTTAAAAATTAAAGAAAACGAAGCTTGCAGTTTAGTGAGGGAATCCAATAAGCTGGTGGGCAGTCGTAATGCAGTATGATGAAGGAGGACGTATAAAGTGATGGGGAGAAACAGTGGGACATCTCACTCACTGGTCCTTCAAATCCTGACTTGACCGCTTTAGGCAGTTTACTCGACCATCTGTTTCCTCATCTCTAAAATGGTGATGTGGGGACTTCCCTGGTGGGCCAGTGGTTAAGACTCCATGCTTCCACAGCAGGGAGTGCAGGTTCAATCCCTGGTCAGGGAACTAAGATCCCACATGCTGCCCTGCTCAGTCAAAAAAAGAAAGAAAGAACTCCACTACAACATTTGTAGCATGTAACAAATTTTAAATAAATAAATAAAATGATGATAAAACCTTCCATGAATCAATAATAGACTTCAAAGTCAAACTACAGGAGCTCAAACTCCCAGCTGTAGAGCTAGATGATTTAGTAAATCTATCTGGACTTTAGTTCCTTATCAGTCGGTAAGATAAAAATAGTACCTACCTCAGAGAATTATCCTGAGGTCTGGGATAATACCTGTGAAATACTTAGAACCAGTTTTGGCATACTGTACTAGGTAAATATAGGCTTCTACGGCTGCTGTCAACTCATGGATTTATGGTGAAGACTCAGTAGAGTACTCATGGAGAGTGCCTCGCACATGCCTGCCATGTCATAAACCCTCTAGTGGTGGTGGTGATGAGGGTGGTGATGGTGAGGGTAGGGATGGGAAGGAAAAGCTGCTGGTGGCCAGGAGAATGCCCTTGCCTTGAATCCTACACACCAGACACAGTGGTTTTCCTTGACTCTAAACTGAGAACAGGATAGGAGTTGAACTGACACAAGGAAGGTGATGGATATGGGCTACAATAGAAAGAACAGAAGTCCAGAAGCCAAAGGAAGCATGGCACCTTTAGAGAACTTTACAGGGTTGAAAATGGCTGGAGTGTGGACTCTTAAGGAGGGAGAAAGAGGAGAGGTAAAGTGGAGCTAGTATTATGTCAGGAACTAAAGGCTAGGTTAAGGATTTAGGACCCATTTATCCTTGGGTCAACATAAAATATGTACTCTTAGGCTCACTCTGGCTATTGTTGGGAAAAAAATAGGTTGGAGGTAGGTCATTTAGGAAGCTATTTCAGTTCTCCAAGTGAGATATCATGATAGGGACTCTGGAAGTAGAGTTTAAAGAATTTGAAGTCCAACAAGAGAAGATTCTGCCAACAGTTTGTTAGTGTGTGGGAAGGAGGAACAAAGATCCAAGGAAACCAGAGAAGAAGATAGTTTTATTTGCCAGACATTTTGGAATATTTTAATATACTTTTGAAATTGTTATCTCATGGTCACGATAATTCTGTAAAATAGATGAGGTGAGCAGAACCACTTCCAAGTCAGAGAAGAATGCAGAGGCTTTGAGAAAGTAAGAATCACGTGGTTAGTTGTGGCCAAAAAGGACAATGAGATTTTATCTTTTAACTTGTACCTTTTTTCTCTCTTGTGAGAGAACACCAATGACTTTCTAGTCTTATAGTCCATTAGGAAGCCCCCCCCCCCCCCCCCCCCCCCCCCCCGCCCCCTTTAGGAATGGATAGAGTAGAATCTGAGCTCCTTCGGACCACATTTCCCTCGAGACTATTTAAAACCTAATCTGCTGTACTCCAGTACTGCTGAGGGCAGGGGGACAGTTTCACAATCTCTCTTATGATAAAGTAGTTTGATTGCAAGCCCCAAAATAACTAGGTTTGTGTACTTCGCCAAGAATAATGTTCAGTACACTACCAAATGTCATTAAATAGCTAATAAAAATGATGGAATCAAGACCCAACTTGGTCATTATTCATAGCTGACACCTGTATAATTTTTAAGCATCAGGACAAAAAAGTCTGCATTTAAAAATTATTTTAACTGAATTTGCCAACTGAGAGTTTAGGAGCCAGACTTTCTAATAGTCAGTACTTGGTTGTAGGACAATTGGGAAAGGCATACAGTGCATTTAACCTGTGCTTTTCTTTTCCTTTTGGGAGGGAAAGGGAAGCAGAGTCAGTTGGACAGAATAGCTCTTTTAAAAATGCTGCAATGATACTTTAACCATGTATCTTTTACCCAGGCATAGTTAATGCTGCCTTTTGGATGAGATGGACCCCAGGTAGAATTGGTACTAGTGAATAATTAAAGAGCAAAGAGAGGACTACACACATTCTGATAGAGAAGGTGTTACTGCCTCTAACTTCTGCTTTGAGTTTTGATGCACTTGATTTTTATGTTATAGGGAGAATAGAAGACCTTGAAAAATCCTCTCTCATCTTTAAAAATCTCAGCTCAAATTCTGTATTTCCCCCAAAGTCTCCTTGACTATGTCATCTCTTCTGAACCCTAGTATCAGGGATTCTAATTCGTAATGCTTATAAAATAGTATATTGGCCACTGTTATTTAATGCAGGTCTGCCTTGTTTCTGTTGCTGGTTGTAGCCTCGTAGCCTCCTTGAGGGTAGACTTTATATCTTTCCCTCTAGAGGGATAGATGCATCAGGTCAGGGACACATCTGGTTCTTCTGTGACTTAAATTTCATCACTGTGTCTCACATATTATAGACAATCAATGAATAATTTTGAATGAGCAGTTC
The DNA here is from genome assembly GCF_019320065.1 of Cervus canadensis. NCBI lineage: Eukaryota > Metazoa > Chordata > Mammalia > Artiodactyla > Cervidae > Cervus > Cervus canadensis. The sequence continues at coordinate 50,872,656 of NC_057389.1, forward strand.
TAATGTTTCAGCATCATTTATAACTCTGATTTTTATGCTACATATACCATACTGGTAATTGAAAAGGCAATTTATTTTTTATTTTTAATTAGAGGATAATTACAATATTGTGATGCTTTCTCCCATACATCAACATGAGTCAGCCATAGGGATGCATTTGAACCACCCCCATCCCACCCCCTAGGTTGTCACAGAGCACCGGCTTTGGGTTTCCTGTGTCACACAGAAGACCCCCACTGGCTCTCTATTTTACGCATGGTAATGTATATGTTTCAGTGCTATTGCATAAAACCAAGTTGGAGTCAAAGTAGGACTATTGGAAGTGATATAATCTGAGACTGATCTTTGAATTCTGGCTGTCGTGGACCTGCCAAAAAACAGCATATTTGCAGAGTGTCTAGGTTTTATGAAACTCTCTGTTGGTTTTATTTTTAGTTAAATCCTAGAACAGTACTTTTAAACCTCAAGTTGACTGAGAGACTACTTTGGATATCCGAAGGACAGAGAAAACAAACTAAGATTTGTCACTTTACCTAAGCACTGGTCTGTGTAATGTTACATATGTTATCTCATGTAATTGTCAAAAGAACCCTACAAAGAGGCATGCATTTTCTTCTATTAGTTGTAAAAAGAGTTTCAGAGAGGTAACTAATTTACTTGGACTTTAAGTTCTGTGAGAGCCAAGTATCTGGTACAGAGGAATCATTCAGCTAAATGTTTGTTGAATTAAATTTATCCAAAAGTCCTTGATGGGGCACCAGTGGACCAAGCCTGAATTTGAACCCAAAGCTATTGGTCTTTAAAGCCCATCCTCTTTCCACTACTATTTCTCCTCTAAGGAAAATTTCTTGTAGAGAAAACACAGAACCAAGAATATTAGCTTTTCATTTTTGCTCTTTGCTTTTTCTGCTCAAGCTACATAAAACTTGAGTTTTCAACATTTGGCCTCAAATATCATTTTCCTCTGTGCTGTTTGCCCAGAGATGATGCTAAAGATAAACTTGACTTCCTGGCAACAACTCAGCCAGGAACTGAGAACTGTTAGAACAAACTCTTCCTGATACCCTAAGGGAACAAAAATAAACATTTGGAAAGAATAAAGTTGCCATAATGGTAACACTCTTTGCATTTTAGTCCTTGTCTCCTCCTCCCTACCCCCAGGGTAGGGTAGGCTAGTGGCCATCCAGACACAGCCAAAAAGCAGCAAGTTAGAACTTTATCTTGTTTTATTGTTCTGGTTTGCAATTTTATTTTTAACAGAATTCAGGCTCTCCGAGTCACTGATGACTACTCCACATGGTCAGCAGATTTAAAAGTCTTTTCCTAAGCTATAGTTAAAAAGAAAAGGATATGTTAAGTTTTTTTAAATTTTATTGGGGTATAATTGATCTACAATGTTGTGTTAGTTTCAGCTGTCCAGCAAAGTGAATGTTTTGTATGTGTGTGTGTGTGTAACTGTTAGTTGCTCAGTTGTTTCCGACTCTGTGACCCCATGGACTGTATGCCCACCAGGCTCCTCTGTTCGTGAGATTTCCTAGGCTAGAATACTGGAGTGGGTTGCCATTTCTTCCTCCAGGGGATCTTCCCAACCCAGGGACTGAACCCACATGTCTTATGTCTCCTGCATTGGCAGGCGGATTCTTTACTGCTACTGCCACCTGGGAAGCCCGTATCTGTTCCAATCTATCCCTCCCCTGCTTCTCCCATGGTAACCATGTTTGTTTTCTACATCTGTAAATCTATTTGTTTTGTAAATCAGTTCATTTGTACCATTTGTTTAGATTCCACATATAGTATCATATGGCAGTTGTCTTTTTCTGTCTAACTTCACTCAATATGCCAGTCTCTGTGTCCATGTTGCTGTAAATGGCATCGTTTCTCTCTTTTTTATGCCCGAGTAATATTCCATTGTGTATATGTACCACGCATTCTCTATCCACTCCTCTGCTGATGGACATTTAGGTGGCTTCCAAGTCTTGGCTATTGTAAATAGTGCTACAGTGAACATTGGGATGCATGTATCTTTTTGAATTATGTTTCCTGTAGATATATGCCCAGGACCGAGATTGTTGGATCATATGGTAGTTATATATTTAGTTTTGTAAGAAATCTCCATGTTGTTCTTCATAATGGTTGTACCAATTTACAATTTCTAACAGTATAGGAAGGTTCCCTTTTCTCCACTCTCTAGCATTTATTATTTGTAGATTTTTTTGAAGATGGCTATTCTAACTGATAGGAGGTGTGATACCTCACTGTAGTTTTGATTTGCTTGATATTAAAGTTATTTTTCAATTTACTCTCATTTATTTATTTATTTGGCTGAGCTAGATCTCACTTGTGGCACACAGCCACAACTTTAGTTGCAGCATATGGGGTCCAGTTTCCTGACCAGGGATGGAACCCAGGCCCTCTGCATTGGGAACATGGAGTCCTAGACACTGGCCACCCGGGAAGTCCCAATATTAAGTTTTATAGGGGCAAGTTCTAATTCTTAGACTTACCTCCCAGCTGATACAAAAACAGATTTTTTAACTTTTTAGAAAGTGCATCTGCATTTTAGGACTCAATCTGAATCTGTGCTTCCTTTAATTCAAGTGCTACATAAATAATGCTTGCCACCCCTACCAGCATCAAAAATATGAGGCAAGTGATAATCTGACTGAAGAAGAGTTTCGTGTAGAGCACAATGAGAGCTAGCTCCTAACTAATTAGAAGTTATACGAAGGAGACTGGAGGTCTCTGTGTGGAACAGTCTTCTGGTACTCAGCCATCAAGGAGTAGAAGAGACAGGCTGGGGACATAGTCCTTTTACAGGGAGGATGTTGTTCAGTTGCTAAGTCATGTCTGACTGTTTGTAACGCCATGGACTGTAGCACACCAGGCTTCCATGTCCTTCACCATTTCCCTGAGTTTGCTCAAACTCATGTCCATTGAGTCAGTGATGCCATCCAACCATCTCATCCTCTGTCACCCTCTTCTCCTCTTGGGAGGATAGAGATCCCCTTTAAAGAGGTGATAAGAGGGCAAACTGAGGAAGATTGAGTTAACCTCTCATGCCTCTTTTGACCAGGATGTCTTTAATTCTCACTGCCCAAAATGCCCTTTGCCCTTGGAAGCTAGGAATTTGTTTTTGTTCATTATTTCAAGGAAATCTTATCAGAAGAGACAGAGTGGTGGTCCAAAGTATAGTATATAAGGATTTGTTTAAGATTTGTTAAATGAGCTAGTTAGCCGTAAATGTGTTAATATAACACATGCACAAACAGACACACGCAAACTATAGGGATGGGGTAAAGGGCAGATGCTTTGCATATCTTGGGTCCTGTTCTCACCCTCACTTTAACTCTAAGCTGTAATCTACCCCCATCTTTCTGCCTATATCTTCTCCCTCCTGTTCCATCTGCCCATTCCTCTTTTCCTTCCTTCTTCCTAGCTCTGTGATCTTGGAAAATCATTTAACTACTCTGTGCTTTAGCTTCCTCTCCTATAAAATGGAGATATGTGTGGCTCCTTGCAAATCATTGTGTTAGAGAGAATTAATGCAAAATACCAACACAGGCTCTGGCAAGTGGGAGACAGCTGTTTTTATTTTTCTTTCATGCATTTTATTCAGCAGGTGAAGACTTTAACACCAGAATGGATGTATGCTAGACTCACTTTTAGGGATACAAACGTAGAACCTTCTCACCAAGGGCTCATAAAATACTGAGAAAGGCATTCTTTTACTGCAGGTTGGAACTAGGGAGCAAACTTAGCCCAGAACTCCGTTCAAATACCCAGATTCCTCATGAGTCAGCATCTGTGATTCCTCTATTCTAGAGGCAGTTATTCCCTGTTTTTGAATCTCCTAAGTGAGTAAGTAAGTGAAGTAGCTCAGTCGTGTCCAACTCTTTGCGACCCCATGGACTATAGCCCACCAGGCTCTTCCATCCATGGGATTCTCCGGGCAAGAATACTGGAGTGGGTTGCCATTTCCTTCTCCAGGGGATCTTCCCAACCCAGGGATCGAACCTGGGTCTCCCGCATTGCAGGCAGATGCTTTAACCTCTGAGCCACCAGGGAAGCCCCTGAATTTCCTAGAGGTATGCTATCCAAAAAGGTCACCGCCCATGTGGCTACTGTGTACTTGAAAGGTGGTTATTTCATTTGAGATGTGCTCTAAGTGTCAAGGGCTTACCTTGTGGATCAGCTGGTAAAGAATCCCTCTGCAATGGTGGGCGACCTAGGTTCGATCCCTGGGTTGGGAAGATCCCCTGGAGAAGGGAAAGGCTACCCCCTCCAATATGCTGGCCTGGAGAATTCCATGGACTCACAAAGAATCAGACACGACTGAGCGACTTTCATGTTCTAAGTGTCAAGTACACAGAAGACTTAAAAGACTTAGTTCAGTATATAACATTAATAACATTTTAATATTGGTTGCATGTAAAAATTATATTTTTAATACATTGGTTAAATAAAATATAAATTATAAAATTAATGAGAGATAATATTCTTTGGGGTTTTTTTTTAGTTTTAGTGTACTTACTAGAAAATCTGAAACCACATATGTGGCTCCTATTTTATTTCTTTTGAACGTGCTGTCCTAGTGCTTCACTGTGGCACTTCATGGTCACATGATTTTCTTCTCCCATCTGCCATCTGACTGTCTAACATATTTGTCTTATGGATTATTTTTGCTTCTAAATTATAGACTCCTCCAGGACACTACCATTATTATTGATGCTGCCATTTGTTGTCATAGCACCTAACATCAAGACTTCAATACATATTTGTTGATGGATGAATGGATGCATGGATGGATACATGGGCAGGAGCTATATTCTGAAGCCTGTGAGCTTCAGAGGAACATAGACTCTTAATGTGTTTTATGTAGAAGACAAGTTCAGGGGCTGCAAATTGTCAAAAAGTTCGCTGATCTCACCAAGGGAGTATTGTACCAATTATTCAGTAAAGATCTCAGCACAAGGCTGATCAATATGTCCTCAGACTACCTCTGGGTTTGCAGCTAGCTCTGACCTTGGGCAATGACTTGTCACTAGAAGGAACAGTTCTCAGAACTGCACAAATGTTTGTTCTTTGCATATGACAGATACGTGGCTGCCACTCATTTAGCAAACCGCAGAACCTGTAAGACACCTTCTACCCTGAGAGGTCCAGAAGTAGAGAGAACAGCAGTTACTAAGGATTCATCTCAGGAAAGTAAGCAAATAGCATTCCTCCAGGAGCTAAATAGAATCAGCTCAACTGTACAAAATATGACTGGAGTCCAGTTAGCTGGAATTTGGAACAGGGTCGTCTCATTCTGACTCAGTACCTTAAGCCAAGGAAATCAGAAAATAAACACAGTTCTTGCCATGGTTTCTGATACAATAATCTTGACAAAATACCCTTGTGTAGGAGACCTGCCAATGCATTGCTATCATATGGTCATAGAGAGGACTTTCCTTTTTGTGTTTTTAAATATTTATTTTTTTGAAATATAGTGGGTTTACAATGCTGTGTTAATTTCTGCTGTATAGCAAAATGACTCAGTTATACATCTTTCTCATGTTCTTTTCCATTGTTTATCACAGGATATTGAATATAGTTCCCTGTGCTATACAGTAGGACCTTAATTTTTTTAATCTATTCTCTATATAATAGCTCACATCTGTTAATCCCAGACTCCCAGTCTATTCCTACCCTACCCCTTTCTCCTTGACAACCACAAAAGTCTGTTCTCTATGTCTGTGAATCTGTTTCTGTTTTGTAAATAAGTTCCTTCTTGTCATACTTTAGCTTTCATGTAGAAGTGATATCATATGGTATTTGTCTTTCTCTTTCTGACTTCACTTAGTATGATAATCTCTAGGTCCATTCATATGGCTGCATGTGACATTATTGTATCCTTTTTTATGACTGAGTAATATTCCATTGCATATGTGTCCCTAGTCATCTTTATCCATTCATCTGACGATGGGCATTTAAGTTGTTTCCGTGTATTGCTGTTGTGAGTACTGCTGCTGTGAACACAGGGGTGCGTGTATCTCTTTGAATTAGAGTTTTTCTGTTATATGCCCAGGAGTGGGATTACTGGATCATATGGCAACTCTATTTTTAGTTTTTTGAGGAACTTCCATACTGTTTGGAACTTTTTAAAAATCACATTATCAGAGACATTCCCCAGTGAAGAGCCTTAAGAAGTTTGTGGTGAACCACAGGCAAAATACACATTGTAAGAGATTTCACAGGAGTTCGCACTCCAAGTGGGCGGGGGATATGTGTGTGATAAGGGTGGGGAATGAGTGAGAATTTTTTTCATCCATTTGAGAATTCATCAACTGGTATATCGACTACAGTATGTTTGTTGGCAGTTGAATGGGCAGAGAGTTTTGGGCAGAATTACTTGTAGACCTAATAGTGAATTTTCTGCCACAATTTGAAAACTAATAAGGATAATGAAAATAATAGATACTGTTTATTATGTATTAGACATATTGTTGAGTATTAAATATGAATGGTTGCATTTATAAATCAGTTAGATTGGTTGTGTGATCATCACCTTATTACCAGGCTCAGGAAGGTTTTGTATCTTAACCAAAAGTCACACAACTTACAACCAGTGGAGCTGGGACCCTAACCCAAATCATTAGGCTGTAATGATCATAAAATACAGGGTATCTCTGAAGAATTAGCAGCATCTGTTTTCCTTACAATAAAACAGTTTCTGGTTAACCTTAAGAGGAGGGGATATTCTTGTCACCCTTCAACACAAATGATGAATCTTCTACTGGTTATCTGTACCATGCAGCCTCAGGTAGAGAGGAAGCAGGAAGCATGGTATGGTGGAAAATACCAGGAGGCTACTTCTGGGCCTGTTTCTTTATTTGTAGACTGTGAAGGCTGGAATACACGAGTTCTAAGGTTTTGTACAGCCTTCTAGTTCTCTAAGTCTTGGAAACTTGAGGAAAAGGAGGGATGTGAAACAGTGGTCATTCCACTCCATATTCACTATGGAGAGCCGACAAACCAAAGAGGAACATCTTTTTCTAGCATTGAACCTCCCTCGTGAGGTTGCTGAAGTGGCCTTGGTGGTGGATGAGAAGTGGTGGATGAGAAGCTCTGAAGAGTCTCTGCAATTTCTCTGTGACTTGGCCACATTTCACAGTCTACAGTTTATTTCTTGAAGGAATATTTTAGTATTATTTTCTTTCCAAACATAATATATGAAAAAATCATATAATGCTAAATTGTATTATTGTTAGCCATGAACATTTTTTCCCTAGACTGTAACTATAAATGGGTTAAAATATTTTGAGATCATCTTTTATTCTGATTTTTGAAATCCAGTTTTGGAACATAAAACAGATCTTGACCTTTCTGAAAAATCATAAACCTTTATTATTTTTCATTTGGAGAAAGCAATCAGCATTACTTACAGCTCTGAGCCTTGAAAATGAAGCCTGATAACAAGGATGTTAGGTGAGTTGACACAAGTGAAATATTTATAGCTAAACCAAAACAGAAACTGTTTGAAATCATTCTAGTCATCAAGAAAGGTATGTAAAGCAGGGTGAAGACTTTCAGCTCTTGATTCAGATAGAATAATCCTAATTCTAGTTCTGTCACTAATTAGCTGTAACCTTAATCAAATCACCATTCTGTCAAAATGTCAATGCCATCATCTGTATAAAGCATGAGTAATAACAATGGGACTCACCTCCATAGAGTTATGCAAATAAAATGGATTATCTGTGTAAAACACTTAAAACCTTGCCCCGTGCATTGCACAGCCTCAGTGTTAGCTACTCCTCTTATTAGAAGACAAGTAATTTACCATGTTTAACAAGTATCCCTTTTTAAAATTCTAGATATCATAAGATTACATTTTACCAAGGAGATCATTAGATAATAAATTAATGTCACCAAAAAGTAGTAAGAGCATTTCACCAAGTCTGTTTTAGAGCCACATTAGCTAAAACCTTAGGATGTGGCTAGAAAGGGCAGTCATTCCTTAAAGAGAGATAAGCTGATTCACATAATGAGTCATCTCTAATTTCCCTACAGTATTATGTGAAAAATAAATGCAGTTCTGCACCTTGAATATTATTTGGTTCTTTGGATGTCGACTATTGATTGTTAAGAAACAAGGGGATCGATAATAATAAATGTTTGAAGTTGTCAGCTGTGCTGCTGTGGGGAGGATGGGAAGAGAGAGAGGGTAAGGGAGAGACAGAGAGACGGAGACACACACACAGCTTGCCTGAAGGACCACTCCATGGTCCATATCATTGCTTCCCAGTCACCAGTGCTTAATGTGAAAATGCGTTGGAGGATGGGAGAGCTGTTTCAACACGTCATCCCCACAGTAAGTAAGATGTCAAGGTTTCATAAGCACTGGATGCCCTGCCTTGTCACGTCGAAGGCAGAACCTGGGTAGAAAACGCCGTATTTCCATTGCCAGCATCCAAACAGCCAGAGGGAGTTTGGTGTGATGATGCAGACAGGTTTTGTTTCAAGGCAGCCTAAGATCTTGGCTTATTCAGATCCCTACATATGCTCTTGCTATGACTAGTGAAAGGCTTAAAGATGACAATGAAATTATTAGCTAGTTAGTATTTTCCATGAGAAGGAAAGCAGCACAGCAAAAATCTCCTTGCCACCTAGGAATGCAGGTAGAAAAAATCCTTTTGTGGAATGTGCCAGTTGAAGCTCTGCATGCCAAATTCATGCATAAAGTGTCCTTTTTGATGATGAGCTTGATACATTGGCATTGAAAGCATTTGAAAGCAATAAGCTAATGTGACAGATTCAGAAATGAGAATGCTAGAAACAAAGTAAGCCAAAGCAGCCTGCGAGTTATCTGCTGAAAGTATCTAGAAATGTTTAAAGTCGTTGGCCCTCTGGTATTAACAGAAGTATGACAACATGGATGCATCTATCTCTCCTGCCAAGTTGGCAGAGAGTATCTGATGCATTCCCCTCAGTTGCTTTATGAAATGATAGTGTGATAACAAGTCACCTAATGACCTTGGAGGTAATAAATATTAAAGCTGGTATACAGATGAGACCACTGGTTAATTGTAATGTGTGATATGCAGCCTGGCTAACCACGCTGGAAGAAGAGTGAACTAACGTTTGTTAAGATTCAGACATCACACTTGTCCTTTATGTACATTATTGCTTTTAAGTGTCGCATCAGCCTTATTGAGTGGATATGCTTCTCATGAAGGACTCATAATAGCTAATTTTCAGGCAGGAGATAGCCTGTGTCAGATAGTGTGTTAAGTGTGTGACATAAATTATCTAATTTAGTTGCGACATTCCTATAAAGTATGGGAGACGACTCACAATTAGCTCGATATTTACATTTAGAGCTATGTTTAGCTCTATATTTACATTTACTCTATATTTAGCTATATATTTACAGATGAGTAAACTGAGGAATATTGATCAGATGCTCCCAGTCAGCATTCAAACTCAAATCTTTCTAACTTTGAGAAGCACTGTGCATGTTGCTCATCAGTCACTAAATTGTGTCTAACTCGTTGCGACCCCATGATCTGCAGCACACCAGGCTTCCCTGTCCTTCACTATCTCCTGGAGTTTGCTCTAACTCATGCCCATTGAGTCGGTGATGGCATTCAAACATCTCATCCTCTATTGTCCCCCTCTCCTCCTGCCTTCAGTCTTTCCCAGCATCAAGGTCTTTTCCAATGAGTTGACTTTTCACTTCAGGTGGCTGAAGAATTGGAGCTTCAGCTTAAGCATCAGTCCTTCCAATGAATATATTGTCTTGATTTCCTTTAGGATTGACTGGCTTGATCTCCTTGCTGCCCAAGGGACTCTCAAGAGTCTTCTCCTACACCACAGTTCGAAGGCATCAATATTTTGGTGCTCAGCCTTTTTTATTGTCCAGCTCTCACATCCATACATGACTACTGGAAAAACCATAGCTTTGACTATATGGACCTTTGTAGGCAAAGTGATATCTCTCCTTTTTAATACGCTGTCTAGTTTTATCATAGCTTTTCTTCCAAGGAGCAAGTGTCTTTTAATTTCATGGCTGCAGTCACCATCCAGAGTGATTTTGAAGCCCAAGAAAATAAAGTCTGTCACTGTTTCCATTGTTTGCCCATCTATTTGCTGTGAAGTGATGAGACCATACACCATGATCTTATTAGCTTTTTGAACGTTGAGTTTTAAGCCAGCTTTTTCACTCTTTTCTCTTACCTTCATTAAGAGGCTCTTTAATTCCTCTTCGCTTTCTGCCATAAGGGTGGTGTCATCTGTGTATCTGAGGTTATTGATATTTCTCCTGGAAATCTTGATTCCAACTTGTACTTCATCCAGCCTGGTATTTCACATGATGTACTCTGCATTTAAGTTAAATAAGCAGGGTGACAGTATATAGCCTTGGCATACTCCTTTCCCAGTTTTGAAAGGAGTCCAGTTCTAACTGTTGCTTCTTGACCTGTGTATAGGTTTCTCAGAAGGCAGGTCAGGTGGTCTGATATTCCCATCTCCTTAAGAATTTTCCACAGTTTGTTGTGATCTACTCAGTCAAAGGCTTTAGCGTAGTCAGTGAAGCAGAAGTAGATATTTTTCTGGTATTCTCTAGCTTTTTCTATGACCTAATGGATGTTGTCAGTTTGATCTCTGGTTCCTCTGGCTTTTCTAAATCCAGCTTGTACATCTGGAAGTTCTCAGTTCACATACTGTTGAAGCCTAGTGTGAAGGATTTCGAGAATTAATTTGCTAGCATGTGAAATGAGTGCAGTTGTGTGGTAGTTTCAACATTCTTTGGCATTGCCCTTCTTTGGGACTGGAATGAAAGCTGAGCTTTTCCAGTCCTGTGACCCCTGCTGAGTTTTCCAAATTTGCTGGCATGTTGAATGCAGCACTTTAACAGCATTATCTTAAGAAAGAAAAAGAAGAGGAAGTATCTATTGAGTATTGACTGTGTACCAGGCACTAGACTATATGTTTTGCACAGAAGATCTTGTATATCCCTCATGATCCTACTGTACCTATTTTGTTGCTGAGAAAACAGAGGCTTAAGTTAAGAACCTGCCCAGTTTTATACAACTAGTAAGATGTAGACAAAGACTGTGAATTCACTGAAAATGACTCTGGTCATTACTAGTTAGTAGTTCAGTGTACCTAAATAGTTTAGTGCCTAAACTATTAACCAAATTGCTGTAATAAAAACAGATAGTCATAATTTAGGACTACTACTTCCCTCTAATGTAAGGACAGTTACAGGAGTAACTGTGAGTTCATCGGATAGAACCTGGATTCTTTGGACAGTCTGAGACATCCTGGATTCTAACCCAGCTGTTTGAACCTGTCACCTTTGCCTCTTTTGTCTAGGTCGGTTTTATTTGCTTTACTTTCAGAACTCTTTATATGATATCTCTATGAAATAGGTTACAGGTACTTAACACACAATCCACTAATGTGTGATAGCAGAGACTGTCCATCTCAGCCCCAGCGTCTTAGCTGAGGCTGTACCTCTTGCATTTAGCTTTGCTTGGCTTCGCATGAACAATGTGATTCTACCCATGTTGCAGACCAAATGAGAAGATTTGCTAAATAATACCTGGCCTATTTTTTAATGATGTTGTTTTTCATTGCATACATGCATTCCCATTCATCCCCTTTCATATTTATGTGCTTAAAAAAAATAGAACTCATTTTTGGTGGAATTTACAAAGGTACCCCCACCAAGATATTTTAGCCATTCGATTTTGTTCTGAATCACATATTAAAAAGTAGTTTTCCCTGTATCACATATTGAAAAATAGTTTTCTATTTATCACTTATAATATCAGAAGTTATTGTAAATTTCTAAAACAGACAAAAAATTAGTGTTATAAAACTTAGTCCCCAAAGAATCATAACCCGATGTTAAGCTTGGTAGCTGTATCACTCTTGTTTTGCAGTATGTTTTTCTTTCTCTCATTAGAATAAAAATGAACTGAGACCATAATCATGTTAAATCACATTAAACAGGCTTATTTTCTTTTAGTGTTTTCTTTCTATAAGGATATGTCTAATGTGTTATTCAGTCCATTTGTTTTCCCTTTTTCTCTGTGTCAGAGAAAATATTTCTGATTAAGAAGACTGTCCAGTGTCAAAGTCTATTTTTTTCCTTAATTAATTGCCAAATTGTTTCATTCCTGATTTTCTGTATCAGGATTTCATTTTACTAAGTCCTCTGGATGTTTTTAACTTTGTAATCTACGTAAGGAGTTACGTGAACAACAGAAACAGTGATAAATCACATGTCATTTAGAACCAGAGTTGAGAATTCCAAAGGAAAAATTTTTTTCCATAGAGAGTTTGGCTTGCAATGAAACAGAAGTGTCGTGTTTTTAGTGTTGTCTGTTTTGTGTTGGAAAAAAATAGATCATCTTTTTGTCCATACAGTCACCCTGTGGTATTATCTCCATCTGGCTGTCTCTACAGCCCTGGGCCTCTTAGCTCTGAGTAAGTGTGTACCAGCAGCTATTAATAGCTGAATTCTACAACAGTCTGCTGTCACAGATGGAATCTGAGCTTCTAAAGACTAAGACCATAAAAACTCATTACAAAGAAAGCGGTACATTCTTTGGCACTTAATGCAATTAAGCTATCTATAAATAATGAGCATTTTTAAAGGCATATACCAAGCCCTGATTCTGGTTTGAGGATTTGATCATTGATTTGGTCCTTGATACGTAAGTTTCTCCTTTATGATGATAGTAATAACTGAAACTCTCTATGTAAAATTGCAAGAGAATGCCTTGTTTTAGAGAAAAGTAATATTTAACCTGGGCTTCCCTGGTGGCTCAGACGGTAAAGAATCCTCCTGCAGTGTGGGAGACCTGAGTTTGATTCCTAGGTTAGGAAGATCCCCTGGAGGAGAGCATAGCAACCTACTCCAGTATTCTTGCCTGGAGAATCCCATGAACAGCAGAGCCTGGTGGGCTACAGTCCATAGGGCCACAAAGAGTCAGACATGACTGAAGTGACTTAGCACAAAGTCTTTACAAGACCAACCTCCATTAGAAAAGATCCTGATGCTGGAAAAGATTGAGGGCAGGAGGAGAAGGGGACGACAGCGGATGAGATGGTTGGATGGCATCACCGAGTCGATGGACATGAGTTTGAGCAAGCTCCCAGATTTGGTAATGGATAGGGAAGCCGGGTGTGCTGCAGTCTATGGGGTCACAGAGTTGGACACGACTGAGTGACTGAACTGAACTGAATATATAACTTGAGGGAAATATAGGATTACTATAATAAATATTGCATTAATATAATAGGAAATTCCATCATAGCAAATAAAAGTGTGTGAGTAAAAACCTTTGAACTAAAGAATCATAGAATCCATGGAAGTATATGCATGTCCACGCAGGAGAGGTTGCTTCTTAACCATCTTGTACTCTGTCCATTGCAGGGGCCAGGAGACCCACCCATGAAAAAAAGCGTCTTTGACTGTTTCTCTCTCTCCCTAATCATGTTCCCCCTCTCCGCAGTATATCTATGGATACTCCCAACGGTTTTCCCCCCTTAGCAAGACAGAGTTTGCTCCCTCTAAAGGAACTGTCTTAGTATTTTTGGTTAAGAGTATAGGAAGAAGATGGAAAAGGGGATTAAAATCTATTTCTGGACCCTCTTTCTCTGTGATCCCCTTGCTTCTCCAGTATTTACCAAGAGAATTAAAGGATTTATTAAATCAGATTAACTGCTTTTGTCATCTGTTCTATACACAGTAATATCAGTGATGCAGTGAGACTAGAAAAATGAAAACCCAGTGCTTCTTTATCAATCTTTATCAATACTTACTGCATAAATGAAAGGGAGAAATTTTCTCATTAAGTTAGAATGTAGGTTTTATGAAGGTGGAACCATATTGGTTTTGTTCATTTCTTTGTCTCCACTATTTACTACAGTAAATATTATTGAATAAATACATAAATATATCAAGTTAGGGCAGCTTGTATGCTCTTGAAAATGGTCCATGTAAATTCCTTCTCAGTTCTGTGCTGAAATATAATTTCTCAATATTTTCTTGATATGAAACATTTGGAAAATAATATATTCTAAGTGCCCTTTCCCTTTTATTTCCATGTAAGTTTTTATAACCCATGCTACCTTTTTGGATATGTAAGGACAGAATTTCCAAATACAAATTTCCTATGGTCCTTTGAAAGGGATTCTCATGTCAAATTATATAAATTCATTTAGGAACATAGTTAATCCACAGTTAATTCAAATCTAAATTTGAGATTTTCTACCAATAGCTGTTGAGGTAGGTGTGAGGGTGTGGGCTTTCAGTGTAGGGTAATAATCTCTGTCAATTCAGTTGGCTCATTTATTCTTTCCTTCATTTATTCCAACTATTACATAATCCCCTATGATGTGTTTAGCATAAGAGATACAGTAATGAGTATGACAAAAAAAAAAATGGCCATGACTTCAAGAATCTAATGAGGATCCATGAGAGGATGGGGAGAAAGCAGGATATCAACAATCAATTTCAGTGGTAGAAACTCTTAAATTTTAGTTCAACTAGTTATTGAGCACCTACTATGAATCAGTCTCTAGTAATGTTAAAGAAATAAGGTATAAATGTATTAATAATCATATATCATTTGTTAAATATATGTTAAATATCTATGTAAGAAAATGGAGATATATCCTAGGATAATACAGGATTAGTTGAGAAATGTGTGGTATAGTTAGAAGTGATAGAAATGAAGAGAAAGTTTAAATTACCTTGACTAGAAGCCATCTATGAATATTCATAGAGAAAGAATATAATCTGGGTCTTTAAGAATGGAAAGGATTTAGATGGAATTGCACAATAAATGCAATTTTAAAATAAATGTAATTGTTAACATTGCTGATTTCTTAGTTGTAATAGAAAAAACAAAAATTACACCAAATATGCCTTATTTGAATCCCTTTGTATTGCAGTGAAATAACTTCTAAGTGGTTTAGAGGTACTGAACTGGTCATTTGTAAGTCAGTGCACATGTAATTCCAGGAGTCTATTCCCCTTCTCACTTGTTGCATCATGTGATCTGGGAATTTACCTTGGATTAGAACTCATAAGGCAAAGATTGCAGTAAATTTCCTTTTATCTCTCTCTGCTCCCAATAGTACTTGTTTTCATTATCACCTCTAATGTGCTAGATAATGTGATCTCAGAAGTTCTTCTCCAGCGTAAAGGACCAAAAGAATTCTGGCCAGCTTCTAGGTTAACCAAGGTCCAAGAACCCATTCAGATACAGAGGGCTATGGACATGATGGTGAAGAGAAGGAAGCTTTTGATTCAAAATAATCTGGTTTCAAACTTTGGCTATACTACTCTATTGCTTTGGACAGGTTATTTAATCACTCCTAGATCAGTTATTGTATTACAAAATGAGTGTTCAGATTAAATTAGATAATGTATATATACATAGCATGCTGACTGGAACATTGTTTAAATGAATGACAAGTATTAAAAGGTAGAGATAATGAACCTGGAGATGACTAAGCATTTGGATCCTAGTTTTTAAATGCTTTTCTCAAAACATTGAGTAATATTCAGTTCCATTTCCAGCACTGTTTACCTTCTGGTTGGTCTCTCCTTGCCTCTATAGACTCCTCAGGCATGAAATCTAAAAATAATTATTTTAATTATTGTGAATTCCACAGGCCTGTTGCGAATTAGAAAGCCAACAAAAACTTTCACTGTGAATGAATATTTCACTGTCAAGAGTATTTTAAAATGTGATGCTAAAAAAGTCGGTATGATAAATGCTTACAATTTTATAGCTCATTAGTTTTCAAAGCACTTTAAAATATAATATTGTACTTGACCCTCCTAAAATGTTAGTAATTGGGTGTTATTTGCTTCTTTTTACACATAAGGAAACTGAGGCACAGAGAATAACTTAACTCAGTCAACCAAATTACCCAACTAGTAAGTGGTAGAGCCCAAATTTGAATCCAAATATTTCAACAAGTCCATGAGTATTTTCATGACTCTTGAGCTTACAGTCCATTTAGAGATATAGAACAGTTACAAAGAATAATGCAAGCAAATGCAAATTAATATATCTCATTACAGTTAATATCTAAAAGTACAAAGAGTAAAAATGAGAGATTTTAGTGAGATAGCGTAATCAAAGCTTTCCGGGAAATTCGAGTATGAGGAGAGTCTCCCTCCCCCCTCCCCAAGTAAACACGGAGATGTGGGTCGCAGGACTATTAAGATACCATGTCATTTCTGAATGTGTGTCTCCTGGGGAACTGAGGGGGAAAGAGCTGCTTTTTCAGCACCATGGACAGCACAGCAACTCTCTGAAGGGTTGTTCCATATACAGCATGAACAAAGTCCTGTCTGTTTGATAGCATCAGCTCTCTGAAGCCCAGGGGAGGTGACCTGACCTTGTAATGTTCACTCAGAGAGGAACGTAAATTTAAAATAGCAGTGGAGTTGCATTAAATGCTTATTCAGGAGGTTTCATTAGTGTCAATAAGTATGACACATTTGAAATTATTGATTTTTGTATTTTTCTCAATTTAGAACTAGGAAAGGCTCAATTAATTACTGTGAAGTGCCTTTATACAGCCTTCTTTCTATGTCTGTTAAAGCCCATTTAAATAATTGCCAGTCTATCGCAGTTGAGTTTCATAAATCTACTTTTTTAGTATATGCACTTCCTCCCCCTTTTACCCAATGCTTTCTCCCTAACTCAACTATTCAATGTATGGCTAACCCTCAAAGCCAAATGGAAATCTATAGATGCTAATCCTGTAGCTATTGAAGAATTGGCCCTGGGAAGTCAAAGGGCTGACTCATACATTAAGAAGAGTAGAACAGGGCTGCTATGCAAGCAATATCTGCCCTCATTGACCATAAGACCAGAGAGATAGTTGTGAGGAACATAAACTGAGGCAGCCTGAGCTGGGGGCACCAATTTGGACACCTTCCTATGATTTTTTCCATGTCATGAATCTCTATCTGAGTTTTAAGGCTGGGTGGAGGGCAGGGAGGAGGAGACTGACTCTGTGTTCCTTTTGTAATAGAAATAACCTCACATTCAGTAAGCTTCTCAATTTTCAGTTATCAGATTTGACATGATTACATATATCCAATCAAAATCCTGCTTTCTGTAATTTTCTGTGGTATCTGATAAAGAAGAATTTGTGACTCAGCTATTTAAAAATGAAGAAGAGGAAAATTAAATTCATTGAGAGAGAGCTTGCAGTTTGGGCCTGGATTCACTTTTCATGTACATCAATCACTGAAGACCTAGAAAGAAATGGATTCCCAACCCTAATCTCTCAGATGGTACTTGCTTACTTGTTGTTTAATCACTAACTTGTGTCTGGCTCTTTTGTGACCCCATGGACTGTATGTAGCCCACAAGGCTCCTCTGTCCATGGGATTTCCCAGGCAAGAGTACTGGAGTGGGTTGCCTTTTCCTTCTCCAGAGGATCTCCCCCACCCAGGGATCAAAGCCACAGCAACTGCATTGGTAGGCAGATTCTTTACCACTGAGCCCCCTGGGATGCCACTGCTTACTTGTTAGCAAGGATCATTACAGTATAAATTTGGTTTGGGTCATTTTCCAACTTTGCTCTCTAAAGTTAACCTGAAACAAAACAATAGGGACTTCTGCTTTGCTAGGTTTTACAGAGTCACTTTGCTAGATTACACATCTTGTTACTGTTTCATGTTATTGGCAGAAAAATTCAGGAGGATAAAGAGAAGAACTGCTTCATCCTTCTGCTTCAGAAGAATGTGTATTTGTCATGGATAATTGAATCAGTTTCCAGAATTTTTCATTTTAAAGTAAATTGATCATTATGACATTGCAAATGAAATTTCTAGATCATCTTAAAGTTAATCATAGAAATTAAATTATTATACTTTAAAGATCCCTTCTTCCCCTCTTGATGCACATTTTTCTCTTTGTGTGGTATATCTTCTAAGTTAACTCTCTGGCAGCAGAGCAAGCTCACCAAAAGCAGTGACATGCAGACTGTCAGATAAAATCTCCAGATTGAAACCAGAGCTCCAGGAGGCTGAGCTCCAAGCTGGAGAAGAAACATGTGTGACCTTTTGGTTCAAATGGAAGGAGTGTCTCTAAACTGTTCTCTTTGCCAAAAAACTCAGCTTTCCTTGGTTATAAATAAAAACAAGAGTCCTTTGTTCTCAAAGATGTGAAAATGATGTTCTGTATTACTTCACTTCTTCCCATGAGTTCTAATTTTGAGGACTGTATTGCTTTTAGGTTCAAGGATATTCTATCAATCAGTCTAGATTGCTAATGCATAGAATGATTTATCTTGGTGTTTTTCTGATGCTTATTCATTCATCCATTTAGCAAATATTTTCTGAATACCTACTATGTCCCAGGAACTATTTTAGGTGCTAGAGGTAGAGCAGTGAGCAAGATCAACAAGGTATTTCTCTGTTTTCATGGACATTATAGTCTCAGGAAGGAAAAGATCCAAAGAGCAAATAAGAATTTATAGGATGATAAATGATAGGAAGAGACTAGAGCAAGTAAATGTTATAATAGAGAGTATGGGCAGTAGGGAGCCACCATTAAATGGAATAGAGAGGGAAGTTCTAGACACTTAAGACCTAAATAACAAAAAGGTACCAAAAAGGGGAAAATCTTGGGAATGAGTACTCTCAGAGAAAACAGCAAATGCAAAGGCTTGGAGGCAGTAATGATGCTGGAGAGTGTAAAGAACAGAGACCAGTGGGGCTTGAACATAAAGAATAAATGGAAATATAGAGTGACAGAAATGGTAGAAGGTTACAGACCACATAGCAGGTTAGAGGCCATGACATGAAGGGTGGTTATATTCTGAGGGCACTGTAAAGTTCAAGGGGGGCTTGAAAGTAAGCAGGGCAATGACGTCATTGGATTTATGCTTTCCAAAAGAGATCTTTCAAATCTGCATTCTCATTTGCAAGGCTCTGCTCTAAATTGGGGAGCCAGTCCTTTTTCTGGCATCTTACTGACTTGTTATTTTACAAATTTCTTTTCTTGTAAAATAAGCATATTTTAACAAGGATCCAGCACAGTGCAAATGATTAGATAGCTATGCTATTTTTAGATGGATTCGTTTTCTTAAGTGCAAGTCATTGTTTTACATGTAATAGGACATTTGAAAGCTGAATTCTTGTCTCACCTGGGCCACTAATTTACTGTGTCCTGAGCCAAGTTACTTATGTTCTCAATCTGTATTTCTCCATTGGCGTTAAAGGAGAAGATTAATACCTTTTTGCTTACCTTGCATAACTCCTGGGGAGCTCTGGTCTGAAAGTATGCTTAGTTAGTTCAATCGCTCATTTGTGTTCAACTCTTTGCAACCCCATGAACCACAGCACGCCAGGTCTCCCTGTCCATCACCAACTCCCAGAGTCCACCCAAACCCATGTCCATTGAGTCGGTGATGCCATCCGACCATCTCATCCTCTGTCGTCCCCTTCTCCTCCTGCCCTCAATATGCTTATTATAAAATTGAAGAAACTGAAAACTAAATCCATTCATGCAGTTGAACATTTGTTGAACACAGGGTACAGGGAATGTGAATAGTTTTAATAATAATGGTTGTCTTCTCATGAAGTCTTGCCTAGGTGCTGGGTAGTATGTAGTTTTTCATTTATTCTGATTCCACCCGTGCTCTCTGTTTCTGAAGTGAGCAACTGGAATTTGGAGCGGTCACTTTCCCAACTAGTAAGAGATGCCTGAGATTTTATCCCGGGCCTGCTTTCTCTCATGTTGGGCTGTTAAATTCTGCTCGTTTTAGGACTCCAGTGCCTGGTAGGGAATCAAGGCTAACAAAACTTGTTGGTACATTGGGATCTGACAGCCTGGAATGGGGAGGGAACAAGTTCAGCTGATTTCATGGAGGAGGGGTGCTTTGAATTTGACGTGGAAGGAGAAGTAAGACTTCCAGGGACATTAATGAGTGGTATGATGGTGAAGCAAGGACATCTGAGGAGGAAAAATAGCCCTAACAGAGGTCTCGAAATGGGAGAGAGAGATGGAGTAGGGAATGGAGGCAGGTTGGTGTGACTTGATAATGTGTTCTGTTGGATCTGTGGATGTGTGTGTGTCTGTTATCTTTGGATTTTTTTTGTTTGTTTTCTTTGGTGTTGAGAGTGTGTATTTGTGTGTGGTTTTTTTTTGTCTGTGGAGTGTGTGTGTGTGTGTGTGTGTGTGCGCGCACACTTAGAGCTGATGGGAGGGCAGGATGTGCCTGGAAATGCCACTGTCAAGGCCGGGGAATGACAAGTTGGGAGGCCTGTTTGGGGGCTAGTGCACAAATCCAGGTGAGAGATGGCGTGGACCAGAATTAAGACAGTACAGCAATATCTTGACATAGAGAGAAGCCCTACTGATTCTGTCTTGGCAGTGGTGTATGTAGATGGAGTCTTAGGAAATTAAATGAGGAAGGAGTGGGTAGAAGGAGTTTTGGAGAGAAGAGGAGATGGGAACAAATTTGGGACTCTCTGGTTTGGAACAGTCTGACATCCACACGGAGACACCAGCGTAGGGGTGGATTTGGAAATCAGGTCCAAAGCTTAGAGAGGTATAGCCTAGAGGAAGAGCTATGGGAAGAAAGGTCCCCACACACGATGGCCTTTCTCATATAATATTGGTGTACTCTTGTGATTGCATTCTTCTCTTAGATAGCATTTAAAACTCCCACTGAAAATCAGAAATTCTCTCAGGGAGTTTTTGTGCCCCTCAGAAAACATGCAGTTCTCGGTCATCCACAAATGAGCATCCATGGCAGTTGTTTTTATTCTTAGGCTGGCTGTTGCATTCTAATGAGCATATTTTTTTTTTTAATGAGCATATTTTTAAGGATGTGTTGTTGTGTGGTCAGTTGCTCAGTCATGTCCAACTCTTTGCAACCCTTTGGATTGTAGCCCGCCAGGCTCCTCTGTCCATGGATTTCTCATACAAGAATACTGGTGTGGGTTGCCATTTCCTCCTCCAGTGGATCTTCCTGCCTGAGGGAATGTGTGTCCTACATTGCAGCTGGATTCTTTACCATTGAGCCGTTGATAGGTCCCTCATTTTGACACTTTCTGAAGAGGGGCTTTTTACAGAAACTAATGCCTTTGGCCGGCAATTTGTTATGTAAGTGAATATTGAAACACTCTGGTCAATAACATTCGAGTAACACAAGACATAATATATCTCTGGTCAATGAGTAGTTAATATACATTTATCTGAGAAAAGCATACAAAAGTAAATCTTATGGGAGTGAGTTACAAGCATTCCGAAGTTAACTAGAGCTGGTTTTTAACTAGTACATTTTCTGGAATTATCTTTTGTTCGTCTGCCTATTCTATTAGTTGAGACAATGGCCAGTTGACACTATTGGAATCTCCATGTTCAAAGACAGGTGTTGTGTTATAATCCATTTAGTTTCTGCTGTCCTGCAATTCTGTCTCTGTCAGTATATGCCCATCCCAAACCAGTGTTTTCTTTACTTTAGATTTATTTCTTAAGACTCTGCCGTTCCTTATGTTCTTAATCTTTTGCAAAGAATCTTATTGTGACAAAAGGAGAAGTCTCCACATAGCCCACTGAGAAACTGTTGGTGGGGATAAAATGTCTTTATCTGACAAAGCAGAAGAAACAGGAAAGCAAAAGCCTGATGGTGAAAGTGATGAATCAGCTCAGATTTACAGATTTCTTGGCCCCAAAATAGTTCATTTTTTTAAATATATTATTCAGAGCAAGGCCTGAGCAAAAGAAAGAATTAGAGCTGATTTCCAGCTGGAGATTTTGTGCAGGAGAAGAAAGCTACATTGATTTGTACGCATAACTGACCTTGGTAGGAGTGTTTGATTTTCAAATGAAGAGAAGGCCATCTGTTGGTTCTTGGGGCTAGGGGGATGAGGAGGAATAATCACTCTTTACAGCATGCTGTGCTTTATTCCTATTCAGAAACTTGTGAAGGCCTGGTCTTAATTCATCTTCAGATATTATCCTTATATACAAGGAAGTCAGAACTTGAAGATTACATGTTGGCTCAAGGTTACCAAAGTCTATTTCACATGAAATAGACTAAAACTCACATCTCCCAATTTCCAGGCCAGCATCCTTTCCATCGACTACCTGTTAGACAATAGAAAACTCTTGACATTTCTTGTTCTGTGATCTTGGCCAGGTCACTTAGTCTCTCTGAGTCTCAGATTTCTCTCATTTATAAAGTAGAAATAATGAAACTACTTCATTGGGTCATTGAGAAAATTAAATAAGCTAAGGTGATGAGAGTCATATCCGCACATCCTTGATGTTCAAAATACATGAGTTCCCTTGAAACAATGGGGCTGATATTGATGCTTCTCTAAGATATTGTCAGTAAAAATGTAATGGTTTATAAATCATGGGTGTCTCTCTATATGAAATAAAGGTGAGGAAAATAGTCCATCAACCAAGTGGAAGGAACAGAGACTAAATTAGAAATAGTATGAATATCTCCATGATTTTTTTTTAGCAGAAATGGATATCCTTGGAATTCCATTCATTCATTCATTCAAAACAATCTATTGAATATCATATGCATATTGAAATTCCTAATTGACTCTGCCTGTCATGTTTCTGAATGGGGTTACTTTAGATGGTGTTTTTGGAGGCCAAAGCCATGAACTGAATTAGTCCTTTAAACTGATACCAAAATAAGTAATTAATATTAGGAAACGGGTGACAGAGACATTTGACTGTTGGTCAAAGAGATGAAATCAAACTTCGTGGAGAGGTGCACATGGAGCTTTCAGTATACACCAAATTGTTAATGATTGCCTGGTAGGAATGAACTTGGGGATGGAGGGAGATTTTTATTTACGTGTTTTCATAAAGTGTTTAAAGGGCTTCCCAGGTTGTGCAGTGGTAAAGAATCTGCCTACCAATGCAGGAAACCCAGGAGACTCAGGTTCAATCCCTGGGTTGGAAAGATCCCCTGGAGTAGGAAATGGCAACCCACTCCAGTATTCTTGCCTGGAAGATTCCATGGACAGAGGAGCCTCAAAGAGACATGACTGAGCGACTAAACAACAACATGCTTTTAATTAGCTGGTAGACTTTCCAAGTGATTGCAAAAACATACCGCACATCTCTTGACGTTACTGAGAACGCATGCCTATAGTGTTTAAAAGATGTTTTACCATAAGCCAATATTACTTGAGTAATTAAAAACTCTAATTGGAGACTTTCAAGCAACAAAAAAGGACCTTTTCACATCATATTTCACTATCCAAATAAAAGGGGGGGAGGAAGATAGCCCTCTATCTTCAGTGGTGACCAGGCTACACAGCACTTATGTCAGAGGATGTCCAGGTCAGATGGTGAAGAAAAATGTTTGTTAGGCTTCCTGGTTAATGACACCGGGAATGATTATCTTGGGAAAGAGGACTTGTGCAGGATAAGTACCTCAAGTGTCATTCTGATTGAGATTTTAGGATGATTCCCAGCTGGGAGAAGGAGCCAGAACAGCAAGATCTTGACAGTCTAGATTGATGGGCCAAATCTAGTAATAACACAAATCGTATGGGGATCAATGCCAATATCTTCCCTGAAGTCTTATAAAGCCACCTGCATGCACGCAGGGAGGGGAGTAGCCTTTAAGAGCAGCTCATCAGAACAAGCCTCCAGGGTCTTAGTTAGCTCTAAGAGTGAGCCGAAAGAATGCTGTGGCTGCCAAGAAAAGGGATATGGTGTTTGGCAGCATGAACAGAAATCTAGTGTCTAGTTTAATTCTTAGCCAGTGGTATGCATCAAAATCACCTGAGAGTCTATTTCCAATTCTTTTTCCAAATCTGAGCAGTCCCCACCCTTCAATCTGACTGTATTCCAGTCTAGGGGAAGGAGAAGGAGGGACTAATCATATAAATTTCAGAAATGCTGCTTCCGTATAGGCCTCTGATTTTTAAACATTGGCTTATATCAAGGCATGGGCCCCCTTGGACTTCTCAATGTCAAAGGATTTGTAATCTGAAATGTTTAATTAATTTCTGAAAAATACTTAAAAAAATCAGTAGCCTGTGTTTTTATGGCTGTAATTTCAGGACAATAGAGTTTTCATACCAGTTTGCAATCTTACTCAAATGGGTTTTAAATGAAATAGGGGAGTAAATTAGGATCAGTAGGGTATGCAATGTTTTGTCATGTGACTTCCTCATTTAATATTCTAATATGAACACTTTTCTCTGTTCATCAACATGATTTTTAATAGGTACATAAACCATACATTATAGAGGTACCAAGCTTTACCAATTTCCTCTTGTTGGACGTTCAGATCTTTTCTGAACTTTTTCACTATTATTATAACACTGTACATGCTTGTGTGAAAGTGCACTTTGAAGAGGAATGTTGACACAGCGCAGTGAACAGGATGGCAGGAGTTTCATAATCTTGACACAAGGAACAGCTGAAAGAACTTTAATCTGGAGAAGATTTAGTGGGCTTGGAGGAGGTGGTAAATATATTCAAATATTTGCAGGGAAATGAAACAGAAAAAGAAGTTGGTTTGTTTTGCCAGCCTCAAAGGGACAGTTAACAAAAATTGCCAGGAAACAGCTTTCAGGGAAAGGTAATGAATTTTCAAGTGATTAAGTTTTGAAGGTCCTGCTTGCCCCATCCTTAGGGATGCTGGAGGGTGAGTTAGCATTTGTAAAGGAAATAATTGAGGAAACTCGAATTTCTGATGGCTGGGGGAAGGGAATTGCAGTCCCAAAGTCCTGTAGCAGGAGCTACAATCCAGCAGTAAATGGGTTTGAGCTGATGGAGTCTTCTAAAACAATTTGAATTCAAATGTCTTTGGGCAAAACATTCACTCCCCAGTTTATTTTACATGCGTGGACTCCTGTTTTATTTTACCTGCCTGGGCTCCTGAAAGCTTTTAAATTGATTAGCTATTAGTAGATGCTGTTCAAATCCTTTGATGCTGTGAATGTCATTCATTCATTCATATGCTTACTGAACATCTCTGTTGCCTGCTCAGTTTCTTGGTTGTCCGAGCCCAAGAACTGCAGCCCACCAGGCTCCTCTATCCATGTAGTTTTCCAGGCAAGAATATTGGAGTGGGCTGCCACTTCCTTCTCTGGGGGATCTTCCCCATTCAGGGATTGAACCCATGTCTCTTGCATCTCCTGCACTGGCAGGCGGGTTCTTTACTGCTAAGCCACCTGGGAAGCCCCATTGAGCATCTACTGTGTGCTAATTAGTATGTGAGACGCTAGATTAAGAAATAAACTTGACAACTTCCGTGCCTTCAAGAACTCTGCACGGAAGAGGGTCATGTAAAGTGAATGGAGATTGGAAAAAAATAGGTATGGGAATTCAACTCTGGAAGGTCTAATCTGGACC
Organism: Cervus canadensis; assembly: GCF_019320065.1. Taxonomy (NCBI): domain Eukaryota; kingdom Metazoa; phylum Chordata; class Mammalia; order Artiodactyla; family Cervidae; genus Cervus; species Cervus canadensis. Next base: position 50,898,035 of record NC_057389.1, read on the forward strand.
TGTGGTTGCTACTAACAATAAGGTGTGTTTGACTTGCCAAAAAGAGGAGCATTTATAACTGAGTTCTCAAGGAAGGTAAGGGAGCTTCTTAGAGGCACCACCCATCCCCTGCTCCCAGCAGGTTGGTGGAAGCAGAGGCAGCTGGCACATCCCTCAGGGCTGTGATGAAGGAGATCCTGGTCCTGGGAGAGGAGTAGTACCATTGGCTCTGTATCCCCTTTCTTTCTTGGTGATGGATCATTCTTGGATTCCATGTAGAGGAGCTTCGAGAGGAAGCAGGCAAGATTTTTAAAAAACTGGTAAGTCAGAAAACTAACATTGTTGAAAAAATGTGAAAAGGGACAGAAGAATATGGAGTTCTTAGCTGTCTCCTTTTCCTTTGGTTTTTATTTCATGAGGGTTTTTTTTTTTTATCCCCCATTTTGTTGCCCATAATCTATTTGAAAGCATCTGTTGAATGCATATGGGTTTCTCAGGCAGCTAAGTCTGTAAAGAATCCACCTGCAATGCAGGAGACTGCCTGTTGTGCAGGAGACGTGGGTTCAATCCCTGGGTCAGGAAGACCCTCTGGAGAAGGAAAGGGCAACCCACTCCAGTATTCTTGCCTGGGAAATCCCTTGGACAGAGCTACAGTCCATGGGGTCATAAGAGTTGGGTATGACTTGGGGACTAAAGCCATCACCATCACCACACTGAGTGCGTACTTTGTCCTGGACACTGTGGGAAGTACTCTGTGTACAGTAGTCCATTCATCCTCATGATAATGAGCAGTCCCTTTTGTAGATGAGGGATCCAAGGGTCAGAGAGTCCATACTCAGCAGGTGCTGGAGCCCTGCCTTTGTCACTGCTCTGGACCGCCTTCTCCTCCTCCTCCTAGTCATGATTGACTCCCTTCTCTGTCCTTTCCACTCCTGTCCTGTCTGAACGCTTGTCATCTTGCCAGGACTCTTCCATCTCACTCTCTCCGTTCTGTCCCGCTTATTCCCGGATTGTGCTCTTCTTGCCATTTGTCTAGGTGCCCTTTGTCCCATCATTGATCCTTCCTGCTGGCTAAACAAGCCCCCTTATCTTTTGATTAGTTCACTGTTGGAGAGCCAAACACATTCAGGCAGCAGATTTTCTAATAACCAGAGTAGCAGCAGAGCAGAGCAGTGGAAAATGGAAGGTTTTGATTGTATATCAGTAGGTGGAGTTTCAGGAAGGCAATGCTATATTGCTGCTAAAAAATTATCTTCCCCTCTGACTCATTTCAACTCACTGAGGACTCTAGCATCTCCCAGTGCTTGGTTGGATTTGTCCCCACGGAACAGAGCTACCTGTGTATTCTTGCCTCTAAGTATGGCTGCCGCTGACTTCAACAAAAAAGCATCTTTTTCTTGGAGTGACATCCTACTTTGTACTGTGCTTAAAGGAGCTGCTTCTGAGGTTGGCAGTGACGTATTTCTCATTTGTGAATAATGTAACCCTCCTCCCCAATTCTCAGTATGGAATACGAATTAGTATAGGTATTCCATGTGTGTGCTACTATATACTATGCACACATACACATGTGCATGTAGTACTGCAGTATACTAGAGTTTATTTAACCTCAGAAGAGCCCTGTGAAATTAATGCTGTTCTCATTAGTTCAGTTCAGAGAAAATAACTTACCCAACCATAAACAGCTAAGTGTCAGAACCAGGGCTCCTGCTGGACTCCAGGATCGTCACCTCTGGGTCATCCCGTCAGAGTCCTTTGTCCATGAGATTCTCCAAGCAAGAATAGTGGAGTGGGTTGCCATGCCCTCCTCCAGGGGATCTTCCCAACCCAGGGATTGAACCTGAGTCTCCTGCATCTCCTGCATTGGCAGGCAGATTCTTTACCACTGAGCCACCTGGGTAGTTTTATACCTTTTCAAACCCTTTCACAACTGTTTGGATTTTATGCTCACTCAGTGAGGTCAGAGAGCCAGGTTTTAATTTCCTTTGTTTTGAGCTAAAAGGCAAAGCCTTCTGCAAAGCTAATCATCAGGTTTGGAAATAATGAATGCTAAAAGATAGGTAATGAGACTTGGCAAGCATCACAGAGCTAACTAGATAGTAATAAAAACCTCAAGTTCACCCAGATCTCCTAAATCCCAGTTTCTTGCAGAGTGTGAAGAGAACATGAATCCGGGCTCCTGATCTCTTGGGTTAAATGGACAAGATGTCTCTCACCTTCACCAGTGACTGGGAATTCATTTAGCAAGTATTCACTGAATTATTATTGCATAGTTTCAGGAATTGTGCCAGGCCTTAGCAAGGCAGTGATGGTCATTGCAGGTATCTGCATTCATAGGGCTTAAAGTCTTAACTGGGAAATCATTAGACAAGTCATTGCTATAAAGTTGAATGTACATTGAGGGAGCAAATTGCAGGAGAATGAAAGCCATGTTTAAGATTCGAGAGAATGCTAAGGGGGAGCCACATGGAGACGGCAGTAGGGGACAAGGTTTTCAAGGCAGAGGAAATGTTTAGAGCAGAGAGATGAGCCCAAGAGAACACTTGATATTGACCAATAGAGAGAGAAGAATTATAGAAATTTGAAGTTGGCAACTGAGAAATTCTGGCAGTGTGACAGTCTAGTGGAAACCAAGAGCGCCCAGAAGTTTGCTGAAGGTGCAAATCCTGGCTTCAGCATTCACAAGCTGTGTGACTTTGGATGAGTTTCTTGATCTCTCTGAATTTCCTAATTTGTAAAGGGAAATGTTAATACAAGCTTTTGCAAGGTAAATCATCAGGCTTCCAAATAATGAATGCAAAGCACCCCACCCAGTCCTGGCAAAAGGCACCACTACTCACCAGCTGCCCAAACCTGCACCTTGGGAGTCATCTCTGATTCCTCATTTTTTTTCTTCATTTCACCTCCCAACACAAAACAGGTCAGCTGGCAAGTACTTTTGTTGCAGGATGGGGAACCCCTTCCAGGGCCTGGAAGGGAGCTTTTATCTAACAGTCAGAAATGAATTGTCCAAGGAGACACACATGCTGATAAAGCAAGAGATTTTGTTGGGAAGAGGTGCCTGGGTAGAGAGCAGGAAGGTAAGGGAACCCAGGAGAACTGCTCTGCCACGTGAGTTGCAGTCTTGGGTTTTTATGGTGATGGAATTAGTTTCTGGGTTGTCTCTTGCCAGTCATTCAGACTCAGGGTCCTTCCTGGTGGCACATGTATTGCTCAGCCAAGATGGATTCCAGTGAGGATGATTCTGGAAGGTGGTAGGACACGTGGCTCCCTTTGACCTTCCCCTAATTCTCCTGGTTGGTAGTGGCTTGTTAGTTCCGTGTTCCCTACCAGGACTTCCTGTCATAAAATAACTCACGTGAATGGTTACTATGGTGCCTAGCCAGGGGGCATTTTTAGTCAGTGTGTAACACTTTCTGCAATCCCCCCACATATCTTGGCAATTCCTCGCTTTATCCCCACACCACAGTGTGAGTCCAAGCTGCTTTCATTCCTCACCTGGACCAAGAACACAGCCCCACCCAGTCTCCCTGCTTCCACTCTCCACCTCATCCTCCACATCCATCCATTCTTCACAGCTCAACAGAATGATGGTTGAAAAACAAAAAGTGCATGTCATTGGGCTGCTTCAAGCCAACCAATCATTTCCCCTTGCTCTTAGTAGAAAATCTAAACTTAAGTCCAGCCCCACAGCAGGGCCACCTCCTGCCATATGGCCTCACCTCCCGGCCCGTCACCCTGAGCACAGCTCCCACTGGCTGGCTGCTCCATCTTTCACCTTTCAGCCAGCAAGGACAGGCCACTTCCTCAGAGAGGGTCTTTGTTGACCACTATCTCAACACACCTCCCATATAAATTTCTACCCGACTACCATATTTCTTTCATTCCCAGCTGTTGTTAAAATTCATCATTAAACATTTATTTGGGTGCTTACTAGAGTACTTGTCTGGTTCACTTGCTAGCTTGAGAACTTTGTGAGACTGGACTATTCTGTTAGGGACTCAGCAATTCATAGCACATGTCCAACACAAGATAGACATTTGATCAACATTTGCTAAATTAGAAAAATGAAAGTGGGGCTCTCAATAAATAATAGCTGTTCGTATTCATGCATACCTTTTAGGGAGACTGTTGTACTGTGTCTGGTTATGGGCATTTGGAAACGATTGTCTTCTGTTCCCATTATTTGCCTCAATTTCCAAAGTAGAAAGGCTGGCAACCCAGGGGATGGTTTTACACCTCATAGAGAAGGGGAAGACCATTGTCAGTGGGATCACTGGAAAGCTCTGTCCCAGAGCCCCTCAACTTTGGATCCATACACAATTTGCAGGCAAATTTTTGAAATATTTTTTTGCTGCAGCTCTGGGATATTTATCACTGGAGAAGTGGGTACTCCTGCTAACACAGGAGTGTTAGCAGCTGGCATTTCTGCCTGGAGGATTTCACATTTACAAAGTAATAATAAAAGTGGTATTAGAACCTACAGATGGTCTGTCCCATAGAGATAAATGTTGATTGCAAACTCCAACACGGAAGTGGGATTGACTAGAGGTGTTATGGGGTAATTTAAGACCCAGTAGTGGATGTCCCTGGAGATGCCTTGGCCAGTCAGTTCTATTTTATTTCAGGGAGGAAATAAAACTCTGCCTGATTGGACTTTTTGTTCCCCTGACAGAAATGAGTCTTTGTCACAATGAATCATAAAGGCCAAGGCTACAAGGCTGGCAGTGCACACTGAAGCCTGACTTCCCCTCTTGTGGATGTGGTCTTTAAGCATGAAATCAGGGTCAAGTCTTAGGGCTTGCATCTTGTTGGATAAACAAGGTCTCTCGGTTCTTCCCCATGCAGCCTTTTACCCCATAGTGGAAGGATGCGGAGATTAGTTTTCTAAGAGTGTACGTTCGAGAATAGAGCATTCAGGACTCAGAAGTAATGAGTAAGGGACAAGGTCAGTGATGGAGTAGTAACATTCAGCAATTTGATTCTCCAAACAACATTATCTAATAAAACTTGCTCTGATGATGGGAATACTCTTAATTCTGTGCTGTCCAATATGGGAGCCACTAGGCACGTGTGAGTACTGCACATTTGAAATGTTGCTAATGCAGTGAGGAGCTGAGATTTTAATTTAAACTTGAATAGTCATGCGTGGCTACTGATGACCACATCAGACAACACAGCTCTAAAATAAAGTCTGATTAAAAGAAAGGCAGCAAGAATGATGTGCAGGACACAAAGGTTGAGTGGGGATACCTAGGGAAAGGCTGGGGAGGGTGTGTCCTGTGGTGATCAAACACATGCACTCTGGTGTGAGACAGATCTGGGGTCAAATCCCAGTTCAACTAAATTCAAGCTGTGTAATCCTATGCAAGTCAACTTCTCCAAGACTGATGTGTCTCATCTGGAAAATAAGGATAAAAATAGAAGCTACTCCCCAGAGGTGCTGTCAGTTCAGTTCAGTTGCTCAGTCGTGTCCGGCTCTTTGTGACCCCATGGACTGCAGTACACCAGGCTTCCCTGTCCTTCACCAACTGTGGGAGCTTGCTTTTCAATGAGATATTATGTGACTAGTACAATTTGTATCTTAGCAAACTTGGTTTAGTATCTTTTCATGTGATATATGATCTTTGTGTACCTAAACACAGATCTAGATAGCAGCGTTGGCAAACTTTGTGAGCAAAGAGATAGGGAAAGAATCAGGAGAAATGACTGGACTTGTTTAACTGTGCAGAAGTATACACAGAAACAGTAAAATATGCCATGTCTCCTTGGCCATCGATAGCAGGTTCTGCAGCATCTCATGAGATGGCTGTTTTGTAAAAGGCCAAGGCACTGGACCATGTATAGTAGGATTATAGAATAACCAAGCTTGACGGCATTCTGAGGACCAGTGATTGTCAGGCTTTCATGCGCAAACAGATTACCTGGGAGGCTTGTTAGATGCAGGTCTAATTCCACGGATCCGGGTGGGGACAGAGGTTCAACCTTTCTCCCATGCCCCTCCCCCCGGTGTTGCAGAGGCTGTTGGCTCTGGGTCCACACATAGAGTGTTAAAATTATTGGAGCACTTAAAGTCCAGTACTTAAGAGCAATACCCTCTATTCCTGATGAGGAAATGGAGACCCAGAAGGGAAGGTTTTAAGGTCATAGGACAGTGAGCAGTAGAACCAACTAAAACTCAGCTAACATGTGGGCTGCTCTAGTGTCAAGTGCACTTTTGCCCTTCCCCAGTCAGCTGAAGTCTCTTGCATTACATGATACTCAGCAGTTTGCAAATGTCCTTCAGTCTTATACTTCTTTTTCCACTTGTCAGCCAAGGATAATGAAGGATGAAGATTACTCCCACCCCTTACCCCCACTCTTCCAGTTAGTGACTACTAGTTAAGCTGGAGCTAACATTCAGTTGTCCCCACTCTTACACCAGGGCTCCTTCCATTGTACCAGTGCCCCTCTGTCACCCCATTCTCCACTGTAAGGGAGCTCCAGGCTGGATGTGATGAGGGCTGACACCCTAAGTCTTTTCAGGGACTTAGTGGCTCATCTCTAAGCCCTTTTGGGCTTCCCTCATAGCTCAGTTGGTAAAGAATCTGTCTGCGGTGCAAGAGACCCAGGTTCAATCTCTGGGTCCGGAAGATCCTCTGGAGAAGGAAATGGCAACCCACTCCAGTATCCTTGCCTGGAAAATCTCATGGACAGAGGAGCCTGGTGGGCTGAAGTCCATGGGGTCCCCAAGAGTTGGGCACGACTGAGCGACTAACAGTTCACTTCGGTGGCTCATCTGCATTTAGGATGTTTTTGTTGTTGTTTAGTCGCTGAGTTGTACCTGACTCTCTGCAACCCCTTGGACTGCAGCACTCCAGGCTTCCCTGTCCTCCACTATCTCCTGGAGTTTGCTCAGATTCATGTCCACTGAGTTGGTGATACCATATAACCATCTCATCCTCTGCCACCCTCTTCTGCTTTTTCCTTCAATCTTTCCCAGCATCAGGATCCTGGAGAAGGATATGGCAACCCACTCCAGTATTCTTGCCTGGAGAGAACCCCATGGATAGTATGAAAAGGCATTTAGGATAGCACACAGCAAAAATGAAGGAGTAGAAAGGGTCAAGTCTCTTCTCTCTCTTTCTTCATCACTAAACACAGGAGTCTAGAGCAGGAGTGGTGTGTCTAAAGCTTGTACACAAGCCATTTCCAGGGGTCATAGATTTTATCCCAAGGGAGCCTAAAATGAATGGCAGCTCTGAGTGGGAAAGGTGGAAACAAAGCACCAATGTGTCAGCACCAAAGAGAAAATGTTTCCTTGGTGGGCAGGAACTGCACAGTTTCTTAACACACCTGGATGAGAGAGATTGCAACTTAGAATAGTTACTATCATTGTCACTGACTCTGAGTGACCTTAGATAAAGGCGTGCGGGTGTGTGTGTCTCCGCAGCCCAGGCATACACACGCCCACTTACCTCCCTGCTTTCCCGTATGTCCGATGGCATACACAGTTCACATTATCATCCACCTCATTTCACACTTGTGTTGTTAGGATGAGTGAAGTGGCACCTGCAGTCCTCCTAGAGAATTCTGCAAGGTTTGGCCTTTATCTCCCTATTATCTCTTTATCTGCTTCAGCGTGCATGGTAGGGCCAGTTTTCTAGGTCTTTGCCATCATATGATTTGGATTCTGAGAGATAAATGTCAAGAACTAGAAATTCATATGTGTTGAGCTGTTGATAATTAAATGGATTTGTGGCCTCTGCCTATCAGGTCTGGGTCACAGATGGAGCCATGTATTTTGGAGTCCCAACTTGGGTGAGCTGGCACATATCCCTGAGACACATCCCTCATGCATAATCTCAATTTGTTAGGATGCTTTGTGAAATAGTAAGGTATCCTCAAATAAAATACCACTTTCAAACCAATCCATTGTTTTGGCTGAGGCATCGTTTAGACATATCTGACTTAACATGTTCCATTGCTATCAATGAATTCTTTCTAAAGGTTAATAATAATACAGATCTGATTGAACAGGAGGGCTTTAGCTCATGCAAAAGCAAGTATATTAGATAATGTCACCACTCCATCTTCTGCCAGAGTATCTTCATGGATAAATGGGAAAGATCTGCTTTCCATTTTCAAAACCATGGATTTTTACTGCAAAAAGAGAATGAAGAGCTAGATGAGGCAAGATTCTTTTCCCTCTTTAAAAATCAGCACTCAAGGATCCCAGATGTTCTGTTGGTTTTCTCCAGTTCCAGGGGTGGGGGGCAAATGTTCCTTGAGTCAGCATGCCATCTTTGCTGGGTAAAGTGCATCTGCAGTCTTATAGGAAAGTCTCCAGGTGACCTCGTGCTCAAATAACTCAGAGTCCCCAAATGGTTTCCCGGTCTTTAACCTTCCATGTAATAAGAGCTGTGGATCTTTCTGAGCACAGTTTGACCTGCATTCTATTGATCTAATCATTTGGCTAATCACTCTCTGCAATTAAATCCCTCTCCTTGCAATAAAGTTAATCTCTTCCCAGCCCATAACATCCGACCCCCACAGCTTAAGGAAAGAGAATTGCTGTTGTTTATGTTACCATCTTGGGACCCCACTAGCTTTATCCTGAAGGCCAAAGCAACTCTTGGAGCTGAAGAAGTTGCCCCCTCTTTGAATTAATGTTAGAACTCCTTTCACTTCTAGTTACAAAGCCCCCACTAGGCTGCCTCCCTCGTTCCTCCTCACCTCATTTCTTCTCCAGAGCCCAGCACGGAGTGTGCACCACTGAACAGTATGCTTTTCCTCAAGAAAGCAGCTTTGGTTTGTTGTCAAGGCCATAAGCCCATACTTTGCCATCACTCTGTTGGCCCCCTTTTTTTTCCAGTTTGAAGAGTTTACTATTCAGTATGTAATCAAGTTCAGAAAGTCTCCAATCTCTGCCCTACCTGTATCCCAATCTTTCTAAGGGACTTCTTGCTGCTTCTAAACAGAACCTGATCTTATCTTTCCAAGCAACATTCCTTCATTCTAAAGAAGATTCACTCATTCACTTGACAAAAATAGGTATTGAACCAAAAATCGCATAGTTTATAAGTAGTAGGCACAGGGGTGCCAGACATGGGCATTCATATTCCTTACCATGACCCCAGGCTGACAAGGCTAAGCTTTCCTTTTATTTTCAGGAGCTATGCATATCCCAGGGTTTTGAGAAACTTAATTTGCTAGATCTGTTCATGATGACTCAAGTTGTATGACTTACTTAGAATATAACATTTTTCAAACATTTATTCTATTGTGGTTTTCTTCCCTTACTATTCAGTGAATATTTCTCTTCACATAGAGAATTTTTATTAAATGCCTAATTAAAACTGGTTGGATTCTCACTTATAAGTGTTCTCAGTTCTGAATTTAAATTTAATGATGTGTTGAAATATTAATGACCTTTATCTTTTAAAGTGTCTCAGTTGTGCTAAAGTTAACAAATGGGGCTGATAAAAAGCCAGCCCTGTCTTGGAACATTCTTCTGCCCGAGGCTTTTGCTTGGGCTTGCATTGTTCTAATGGTGGGTTGTACACAGCACTGACAAATACACAATGTAGGAAAATTTGGCATCACAAATTGCCTGGGGATTTGGTCTGCTAATAAATACTTTTAAAATGCTCTAACTCAGGCTAAGTAGTAATAGCTGTAAAGTATTTAGAGAAATTGACAGTGTTGGGCATGTGTTCTGTGGGGCTAACATTTGGGTCATACGAAGGGAGCCATAAGCTAGGTTCATTCCTTCTCTGTGTATCCTCCCTTCCATGGCATAAACATTCCTTATGGTTCTGGTTCTAGCTCCCAGAGCATCTTATTAATGTTGGTTTTGAGTACAGGAGTAAATTTATCTGAGGCTTAATTTTTATAGTCACATTGGACTCCTTCCAGTTCCCCAGAAGTCCTTTGGGTTCCAGTCTCTTGCATAACTCAAGTTATGGCGCTGGGCCTTGGGGCATAGCTTGAAGATTTGGTGTCCTTTTTTATGAGAATGTCCTTTGCAGAAATACCTTGATCCATCCTTGTCCTCTGCCATTATTTGGAGCGTCCAAGCTGAGGGCAATTGTTTACCAAGCTGCCAACAAAACCCTACTTGTGGGAAATCCCACATCTCATCTGGCTAAATAACTCGGACCATATGTTCAGGTCCCAAAGCTTGGGATTTTTCTGAGCAAGTTCATATGTGCCTATTTGCATCACCTGGGGATATTGAAATGCCAAACGCAAGTTCATTTTCACATAACTCATTATCCTCCCTTGAAGTTGGTACTTAATGTGAACTTTGGCAGCAGATGGACCGAGAGAGAGATGATATTCCGGGAGCACTTACTAATTCTTTTGTGCTCACGAATACACACAGATAGTGATAATTTGCACTCAAATGAAACTTGGAGAGCCAGGCAGTGCCCTCAGGTATTCATTTGCCACCACCCCCTGTTGAGTTCTTGGGTAGAATTTAATTATCCAACAACTTTGGGAGTAGCTAGGCCAGATGTTAGGTGCTGACCTAGACACTTCAAACAGAAGCATCTCGTACATTCCAGAGAGAGCAGTTTAGGGAGGTGGGACTCTCAATAGGACTGAAAAAGGAGCATGAGACTGGGGATGAGAAATTTGGGGTGAGTTCCTGGAGCCAGATGTTAGTCTGTAAGCCCCAAGAACCACTAGGCATTTGTGAGTGTCATTTGGGAAGGTCTGGGAGCACCCCACCCCCAACCCTGGCCTCTGTTAGACAAAGAATCTCATCATTTGGAATGAGTTGAGGACTCTCTTTTGTCTGTGTACAATAAAATCAAAAGGACCCGGTTAATTTGAATGATAGACTCACTGAGCTGCTCCTCTCTCACACTCCAGTGTGGTGAAGTGGGTGCCCCTTGAAGCACTTACTAATCTTAAAGTTTGGGCTTACCATGGAGAAGTTATTATTGCAATTATGCTTTGCTATTTGTAAAATATATTAATAGTATTATGAGAATAGCTAGCATTGATAAAATGTGGACCAAGCACTGTGCTAAGCACCTGTACATCCTTTTCATTTTCATAACAACCTTATGAAATAGGTAATTATAATATTCCCATTTTATGGATGAGTGACTGAATCTCAGGTTTGGAACATGACTGCCTGAGATCCTGAAGCTAATAAGAGGCAGAGGCAGACAGCCTAACTCCACGGCCCATGCCTTTCCCCACCATCTGATGACCCTGTGCCAATCTCTACTCCAAGAGTTAATAGAGGGGCTCTATTAGGTGCCCTGTGTCATCTACATCTTGTCCGACCACAGCTGATTGGACTAGAAGAGAAAGACAGCACCGCAACCAATCAGTAGGCTGGCTGTGACTTCTGATGTGGCCTAATAGCAAAAATAAAGAAAGAAAGAAATGTTGAGGTAATCAGACCCCTTCTCTTGGGAATTTAGGCTGAAACATACCACCAATGTATTTAACCTTGAAAGTTTAAGAGGAAATGAAACCATGAGGTCAAGTTGGAATTTTGAAGTAATAAGACAGCAGTGAATAGGAGTAAGTAAAAAAATTCATTTGGTGGAGAGAACACAGGAGAGGAACCTTGAGAAAGGAAAAATGTAGCCAGTAGCTAGGGATGCCCTCAACCTTGATGTTTTCCTGGTTTTGGTTTGTGGGGCTCCTTATAATATGTAGTTGCAAAGCGAGATGGTTTATGTAAATCACCCAGTAGAATGCTGATGCATAGTTAAATAATCAAGTCAGCACTATTATTATGTTTATTGTTAGTGAAATTTTCACATAATTTATCTCTCATTCAGAATATACAAAACTTCCTCTTATTCCCAATTTACCAAGGTGTGTATAGCTCAGGTTATGAAAAGCTATATTCTTTCTTTCATCCTTGAACTGAATTCCTTAATTGTTATAATTTATAATTCAAATTTCAGCTTATGATTATCTTAGTTTTCTTTCGGATCGATTCCACACCCACTAATGAACTAGCATGTTGAGCAATGGGGAGCTATTCCCATAATCTGTTTTCCTCCAATCCCTCTTCAACTGCTAATGAGAAGTACCATGGAGACATCAGCCATTAGTATACATAGGCTGGTATAAATCATGGACCATGGATCATTGAGCATCTTTGTTGTAAAACAAATGGCCTGTGGTCAGTTAATCATACAAAGAAACATCTCCAGGGCCTCCTGGCTTTATTCATAACCCCTAAATCCGTTTGCAGTTTTATAAACAGAACATCTGTTAAAATATGCAGAAATTACAGTGTAGTCATTAGCAGAGAACTATAGAGCTTTGGCAGAGTTTTTTTTTTTTAAGCTTTTGTTGGTAATCTCCTCTATCTGTGATTCATGCTTCATTCCCATTCTTGCTGTATCTCTTTTGTTCCCCTCTGTTCTTTTGGGTTACAGCACTTTTAACCCAAGACTGAGAAGTAGACATGTGTTGTCTCAGGCTCGGTTGGCACCATGCCATTCTGCAGCATGACTGTAGCCCAGAAATGCTCCATTGCAAAATCATGTATTTCGGGTATGCAATATGCCTAGCCTTAAGCAGCCAGAAGGTGAGAAACCCTAATTGGTTTCACACTTCTTTTATTGACCTTGGACTCTTGCAGTACTGGCATTTAACCAAAAGTAAATAGAGCTCCCCACCACCACCACCCCCCCAATCTCTCATTCTCTCAAACTATCTCTGGGTTGAAATTTTCACTGTGTTCACATTTAAATTAGCCTGGTGCAAGTCACCTCGAAGACGAAGACCAGGAAAAGTATGGTCATTGCCAAGTAACAAGATTTGATATGAGAATCAAGCTTGGCCCTGTCCTTGTTAAGTGAAGATATTTTTATTCTAACCTAACTGGAGAGTTAGATAAACTGTCTTTAGCCTTGGCTTTTTTTCCATCTGCCATGGAATAGAAATCAGCAGACATTCCCAACAGAAATTGGAAAGTCACCTCTGAGTGTTCGGTGTGTCCATCACCTATCCTTTTCTATACAAGGTTTTATAAAGTCTCAGGCAGAATCACTCTGGTTTTCACCCTAATAGATCTTTCTAAATGGGCCCACAAGGAAAAAGAAGATAATACAATAAAGTGGAAAAGAGAGCAGACTCTGGAGTCAGACAGACCTGAACCTGAATCCCAGATTGTCCAGTTGTTAGCTAGCTGTCTGCCCCAGAGAAAGTGAACTCTCAAAGCTGCATTTCCCCATCTATAATATTAATGCCTTCCTCATAAAGTTATGGGGAGGCTTCTAAGAGGAAACCCCAGCAAAGCACCTAGCCACGTGCAAAGCACCTAGCCATGTGTCTGACACATTGGTAAGTGCTCAGTGAATCTTAGTTCCTAATTGTTGTTACTTTTTGTATTTTTTCTTAGTACTTACACACCATTAGCTGTGCTAGGTGTTGATTTTATCATCAGTAGGACTTTTTGTTTTTCAATACCGATACAATTTAAAAAGGGAAGGTTGTTCAGTCCTGTCAGACTCTTTGCAACCCCATGCATGGACTATACAGTCCATGGGATTTCCCAGGCAAGAATACTAGAGTGGGTAGCCTTTCCCTTCTCTAGGGAATCTTCCCAACCCAGAGATGAAACCCAGGTCTCCCACATTGCAGGCAGATTCTTTCCCGGCTGAGCCACAAGGCATCCATTTGTCCCAGAATATTTCCAGAGCACCTGCTCAGTACTGTATGGCTTGTGAACATGGATCCTCTGGCGTGTGTTTTATATATATGATTTTTATTTATTTATTTATTTTTGGTTGCACTGGGTCTTCTTTGCTGCACACAGGCTTTCTCTAGCTGCGGCGAGCTGGGACTGTTCTCTAGTTGTGGTGTGTGGGCTTCTCACTGCGGTGGCTTCTAGAAGCACTGCTTCAGTAGTTGCAGTGTGTGGGCTCTAGGGTGCGGGCTCAGTAGTGGTGGTGAATGTGCCCACTTGCCCCTTGGCATGTGGGATCTTCCCAGATCAGGGATCAAACTCATGTCCCCTGCATTGGCAAGCGGATTCATATCCTCTGTACCAGGGAAGTCCGTTCTCTGGCATATCTTTATCAATAAGAAATTCATGGATATGAATCAGCATAGAATGTGTTATAGGGAAAATCCAAACCAAGGATTGTGGAACTTGAGGATCAGAGGAATAAATTACCCCTGGGAAGCACTTCACTGGGGAAGGTCAGGGAAGCCAGGGTTTGAGAGACTTGACAAATCTCTCCCATGACATGTTGGGGAAAAGGGAAGTTAAGTCTCACTGGAAGATGAAAAACAAGCAAAATGAGGTGACAGAGTGGAAAAACTTGGGATAACATAGGCAAGGCATGGGCCAATTTTCGTTCTGGGGGAATCAAAAAGGATTGAAGGGTAAAAGCCAATTAGAGGATCAAAACCAGACTCAGCAAGCCCCTGAAGACACAGGGGGATAAAACAGAAAGCTCCTGAGAAGGAAACTAAAAATAAGACAAATGCCTGTCAGGAAGGGAGTGGTTACTAAGGGTGACTCTGAAAGAAGATTAATGGCATGTGCGTCCTTTTCACAGCCGCCCTGAGACGGGCTCCGGTTTTCTTCCATACCCATGGCATTTCCGGGCATTTGTGGCCGCACAGTTCCCTACCAACCTGTGAGCTCCAGTAGCTCAACCCAGGCATCTGCAAGCAGCAGCACTCTAAACTTTCAAAAGGAAAATTGCAGTTGTGCGTTGGAGTCTGCAGTGCCAATTAAAGTGTCAGGCTTTGAAGCAAACAAATACAGATAACAAAGGGGGATAATGTGTTAAAATTAGGTTCTCGGGAGTCCCCCCATTAATTTCGAGCTCACAAGACAGTTGCTGCGTGTTCGATAAATACCATTTGACGACAGGAACAGGCTGGTAGTGGGAGATGCCCGGCAGACAGTTCTCTTTCAGCACGTGGTTACAAATATATCTTGTTATATCATACTCAGCATGGAGGCAGCATCTTTCAGCTTTACAGCTCTTATGAACGTTAATCCCTCCAGGGGCCAGAAAGACAGGGGTTATTGTCCTCCTGCTAAAAATAGAGAAAAGAAACAAAGCAAAGAGGGCTGGTTTTAAACATCAGGACAGCGAGTTCAGTATGCATGGATCCCCCCTATATAATGTTCAGTACACACAAAGCTACAGCGTAATTAAATCAACTGTGTAAATACCCAGAGGTGGTTAGTGGGGTAGCTTGTGGAAATGAAAAAATTAGCAATAGTGGCATGGATATTTTAAAAAGCAATTATTTGCTTTATGTGATGACAAGAATCCACAGATGGTGCATCAAGTTCCAAAGCGTCCTGAAAGCCTTTAAAGCATCATTGTATTCACATTACGAACAAGAGCCCATGGGAATGTACATCAGAGCCCTTTATCCTGTTGACTGCAATAGGACAGTGCTTGTTATTTCATGATCATGGTGGATCATCCCTGTGCTGTCAGGACATAGAAAGGATGTCAAGAGCTAACAATATATCAACTCCCAAAATTTTCAGAAGAGTTGAGCTGATTTCCTACTTCCACCTTGAAAGGGGGATTTCCTCCAGTGTGGGCACGTGGACTGGTGACGTCAGACTGATTCTTCCCCTTGCCAGTGGTTCCACTTCAAGCCACTGTCTTCTCCTCAGGAGACCAGAGTGGACCTTAAATAACGGCAGTAAGCACAAGTATATGGACTTACCAAGATTCAATGGTCTGAGTAAAAGCTTGGGCTTTCTGGCCAGATTTAGACAAAGAATGCCTTCTGGCAATGGTAGCCACCAATAGGCGCTTGCTAAACTTGGTCCATTTTATTTTCTACCCTTGTTTGTATACGGGACTGCCCAAATTGTATATTTACTCATTCTTCAGCAAATCTTAATTAAGCATCGGCTATGGGCCAGGTCCTTTGCTGCTCTTTTGTTAGAGAAATAGTGTCTCCCAAGGGTTATTGTCGCTTTGACTTCAGGGATCTTGTCTTATTTTCTTGTTTCCCCCTGCTTGTGTTTGGCACATAGGGAGCCCTCCAGGAGTGTAAATGGAAAGAAAAAGAATTATCTGCCATTTGCAGCTACCAAGGCAGTCAGATGCCAGGGAAATGGCTTTCTGTCTTCTTATCACCCATACCTGTTCCTTAATAAAAATTGCATTGCCCGTGGTGAAGGCAGGTGGGTGATTTCAAGTTCCGCTCACTACATGCTTTTATAATCACTTGACTGTCGGGCAGTTATGTGTATAGACTTGGAAGCATGGGAGCAGATCACCTGAATGCCCTCCTTTAACTAGTACATGTGGACCCATCATGAAGATACCCCCCTTTTTTTTTCATTTCTCCATAAGATGATGCCACTGCATTTTAAATCCTCTTCAGATGTCAGATCACTGCAGTGCCGCTCTCACGTGGGTGTTATCCCGTGGTGTGGCACCACTTGAGTCAGCAGCAAAAATTACTGAGGGATGGCCACAGTGGGAGAGTGAAGCAGAAATGCTTATTAGGCAGGAACTGGGCAGCTGCGTGCGATACTGAAATGCAAAGTGGCCGAAAGTAGGGCTCGCCTGTGTGCATGTTTATACCCAGAGCATGTGTGTTGATAAAAAATGATAATCACCAATGATGGCAGAGCATTTATGGTGTGCCAGACACTATTACACTAGGAATTTTATGTGTGCTGTCCCATCTAATCTTCCTAAGAATCCTTATAGATACTTTCCCTAGCCACATTTATGGATGAAGAATATATCAGTTTCTTATCAGTACTCAAGGCCATGCAACTAAGAGTCCATGGTCTTCATCACTATACTATATTGCTATACAAATGTTTAATACAACAGGATTAAAAGATTGAATTGTTGATGGACAGTTGGATAGGAATGAGAAATTATTCCTTCTTGCCTCCATGTTTTCATGTATACAAAAACGTGGAGGGGAGATAGAGGCAGAAATTACTGTCAGTTGTCTTCGATTTTCCTGCTTTAGAAATTAGTTCAAATCCATTTCATAGCCTCCCAATGAAACTAATAAATTGGATGAGTCAGTGGCTCTGAAAAACATCTGAAATTAAAATTAAACTCCACTATATTAATATGATGATTATTCACATCCCTAAAATAGAGACAATTTGTAAGGACTGTTTTCCAAACCCTAAGTAGAAACAGAAAGCAATATGATGTGCAAACATTTGGCAATGGCATTTGGTATTGGAGGAAATCATTTGTGCAATTACCTTTAGAGTCTGACCAAGTTAGAAACAAATATTAGCTATTTTCCTCATGTTTTTCTGGGCTTACTCAACTGCTGAGTTATTGGAATTACGTACATTTCTGAGAAGCTCTGTACTTGTCTATTTAATGAAAACTAAAAAGGAAGTGGACGTTCACACTAACCCACTCTGCTTATAGCTCCGCTTTGGCATTTTTAAAATAAAGGATAGTCACTTATTAGGTTAACTTAAATACTATTACACTTTGATTGCAACTGTCACTGGATGAAGATATCCAACTAAACTTGGGTCTCTACTAACAAGTGTAGGACATAAATTTCTCACTTGTCTTCTCAATGAGCATTTATAAAAATCCACCATTTGCTGTGCAAAGTTCAAGCACCAATTTTATTTACTAATACAAATAAATAAAGAGTAAGATTAATTTTAGTTCAAGTAAGGAGTTGCTTTGGGCTTCCCAGGGTCAGTGGTAAAGAAACTGCCTGCCAGTGCAGGAGATTCAGGTTTGATCCTTGGGTTGGGAAGATCCCCTGGAGAAGGAAATGGCAAGCCACTCCAGTATTCTTGCCTGGGAAATGCCATGGACAGAGGAGCCTGGCAGGCTACATCACTGGGTTTGCAAAGAGTCTAAACAACAACAACAACAACGACTAGGAGTTGCTTGCTAGTTAGCAAAAGAAGACTAACAATTTTTATGAAGAATATCAAATTGTTTCTCTAAGCTAAGCTGTAGTTGTTAGCCACATACAGATACCTTCCTTTTGCCCCAGTCCCATTTGTGGAGGTAAGTTGAATTAAAGTCCAATTCTAATGGTCCCTTTGG